>NC_092772.1:13189950-13489950 GCF_047496795.1 Chiloscyllium punctatum
TGCCCCCTTCTCTCTCTGCCCCACTCTCTCTGTCCCCTCTCTCTCTGTCCCCCTCTATCTCCCCCACTCTCTGTGCCCGTCTTTCTGTCCCCACTCTCTGACACCCTCTATTTCCCCCACTCTCTGTCCCCCTCTCTCTGCCCCCCTCTGTCTGCCCCATCTCTCTGCCCCACTCTGTCTCTGCCCCCCTCTCTCTGCCCCCTTCTCTCTCTGTCCCCCTCTCTCTGTCATCTCTCTTGTCGCCATCTCTCTGCCCTCCTCTCTCTGCCTCCTTCTCTCTCTATCCCCTTCTCTCTCTCTCCACCCCTTCTCTCTGTCCCCCCTCTCTCTGACAACCCCTCTCTCTGTCCCCTATTGTCTGCCCCCTCTCTCTGCTCCACTCTCTCTCTGACCCTCTCTCTCAGTTCCCGTCTCTCTGTCTCCCTCTCTCGCGCCCCCCTCTCTCTCTGCCCCCTCTCTCTCTGCCCCCCTCTCTCTCTGTCGCCTCTCTCTCTGTCCCCTGTCTCTGTGTTCCCCTCTCTCTGTCCCCCCCTCTCTCTGTCCCCCCTCTCTCTGTCCCCTCTCTCTGTCCCCTGTCTCTGTGTTCCCCTCTCTCTGTCCCCCTCTCTCTCTGTCCCCCTCTCTCTCTGTCCCCCCTCTCTCTGTCCACCCTCTCTGTCACTGTCCCTCCCCTCTGTCGCCTTCTCTCTGACCCCTCTCTCTGTCCCCTCTCTCTCTGTCCTGCCATCTCTCTGTCCACTTCTCTCTCTCTCCTTCCCTCTCTGTCCCCCCTCTCTGTCCCCCGTCTCTCTGCCTCCCCCTCTCTGTCCCCCTCTCTCTCTGTCTCCCCCTCTCTCTGTTTCTCTCTCTCTCTGCCCCCCTCTCTCTCTGTCCCCGTCTCTCTGTCTCCCGCCTCTCTTTGTCCCCCCCGTCCCTCTCTCTCTCTGTCCCCTTTCTCTCTCTGTCCCTCTCTCTCACTGTCCCCCCCGTCGCCTTCTCTCTGACCCCACTCTCTCTGTCCCCTCTCTCTCTGTCCACTTCTCTCTCTGTCCCCCTCTCTCTGTCCCCCCCTCTCTGTCCCCCCTCTCTGTACCCCGCTCTCTTTCCCCCTCTCTCTGCCCCCTCTCTCTGCCCCTCTCTCTCTCTGTCCCCCACTCCCTCTGTTCCTCTCTCTCTGCCCCCCTCTCTCTGCTCCACACTCTCTCTGCCCCTCTCTCTCTGTCCCCCTCTCTCTGACACCCTCTCTCTCTGTCACCCTCTCTCTCTGTCCTCCCGTCCCCCTCTCTCTCTGTCTCCCTCTCTCTCTGTCTCCCTCTCTCTCTGTCCCCCCCTCTCTCTGGCCCCTCTCTCTGCCCCCCTCTCTCTCTGTTCACCTCTCTCTCTGTCTCCCTCTCTCTCTCTGTCCCCCCCTCTCTCTCTGTCCCCCTCTCTCTCTGCCCCCCTCTTTTTCTCTCGCTCTCTCTGCCCCGTCTCTCTCTCTGCCCCCTCTCTCTCTGCCCTAATCTCTCTCTGTCCCCCACTCCCTCTGTCCCCCTCTCTCTCTGTCCCCCCGTCCCCCTCTCTCTCTGTCCCCCTCTCTCTCTGTCCTCCCTCTTTCTGTCCCCCGCCTCTCTCTGTCCCCCCCGTCCCCCTCTCTCTCTGCCCCCTCTATCTGTCCCCCTCTCTCTCTATCCTTCCCTCTCTCTGTCGCCCCCTCTCTCTGACCCCCCTCTATGTGTCCCTCTCTCTCTCTGTCCCCCCATTCTCTGTCCCCCCTCTCTCCTTTCCCCCTCTCTCTGTCTCCCCCTCTCTCTGTCCCCCTCTCTCTGTCTCCCCACTCTCTGCCCCCTCTCTCTGTTCCCCCTCTCTCTGCCCCCCGCTGTCTGTGTTCCCCTCTCTCTGTGTTCCCCTCTCTCTCTATCTCCCTCTCTCTATCTCCCTCTCTCTCTCCCCCCTCTCTCTCGCGCTCTCTCTGCCCCCCTTGCTCTCTGACCCCTCTCTCCCTGCCCCCCACTCTCTCTGCCACCCCCTCTCTCTGCCCCCTCTCTCTCTGCCCCCCTCTCTCTCTGTCCGCCTCTCTCTGTCCCCTTCTCTCTCTGTCCCTCTCTCTCTGCCCCCTCTCTCTCTGTCCGCCTCTCTCTGTCCCCTTCTCTCTCTGTCCCTCTCTCTCTGCCCCCCTCTCTCTCTGTCCCCCTCTCTCTCTGTCCCCCTCTCTCTCTGTCCCTCTCTCTCTGCCCCCTCTCTCTCTGCCCCCCTCTCTCTCTGTCCCTCTCTCTCTCTGTCCCCCTCTCTCTCTGTCCCCCTCTCTCTCTGCCCCCCCTCTCTCTCTGGCCCCTCTCTCTCTGTCCCCCTCTCTCTCTGTCCCCTCTCTCTGTCCCCTTCTCTCTCTCTCTCTCTGCCCCCCTCTCTCTCTGCCCCCCTCTCTCTCTCCCCCCCTCTCTCTGTCCCCCTCTCTGTCCCCTCTCTCTGTTCCCTTCTCTCTCTCTCTCTCTCTCTCTGCCCCCCTCTCTCTCCCCCCCTCTCTCTGCCACCTCTCTTTCTGTCCCCCTCTCACTCTGTCCCCCTCTCTCTGTCCCCCCTCTCTCTGTCCCCATCTCTCTCTGTCCCCTCTCTCTCTGTTCCCCTCTCTCTCTGTCCCCCTCTCTCTCTGTCCCCCTCTCTCTGTCCCCCCTCTCTCTGTCCCCATCTCTCTCTGTCCCCTCTCTCTCTGTTCCCCTCTCTCTCTGTCTCCCTCTCTCTCTGTACCTTCTCTCTCTGCCCCCTCTCTCTCGCTCTCTCTCTGTCCCCCTCTCTCTCTGCCCCCCCTCTCTGCCCCCCTCTCTCTCTGCCCCCTCTCTCTCTGCCCCCCTCTCTCTCTGTCCCCCACTCTCTCTGTTCCCCTCTCTTTCTGTTCCCCTCTCCCTTTGTCTCCCTCTCTCTCTGTCTCCCTCTCTCTGTGTGTCTCTCTCTCTCTGTCCCCCACATTGTCTGTCACCCTCTCTCTCCCCCCCCTCTCTCTCTGCCTCCCTCTCTCTCTCGCCTTCTCTCTGCCCCCCCGCCCCCTCTCTCTCTGCTCCCCTCTCTCTCTGCCCGCGCTCTCTCTGCCCCATCTCTCTGTCCCCCTCTCTCTGTCCCCTCTCTCTGTCCCCCTCTCTCTCTGTCCCCTCTCTCTCTGTCCCCTCTCTCTGTTCCCCTCTCTCTTTGTCCCCTTCTCTCTCTGCCCCCCTCTCTCTCTGTCCCCCTCTCTCTCTGTCCCTCCTCTCTCTGTCTCCCACTCTCTCTGCCCCCTCTCTCTGCCCCCTCTCTCTCTGCCCCCCTCTCTCTCTGTCCCCTCTCTCTGTCCCCTTCTCTCTCTCTCTCTCTGCCCCCCTCTCTCTCTGTCCCCTCTCTCTGTCCCCTTCTCTCTCTCTCTCTCTGCCCCCTCTCTCTCTGCCCCCCTCTCTCTCTGTCCACTCTCTCTCTGTCCCCCTCTCTCTGTCCCCCTCTCTCTCTGTTCCCCTCTCTCTCTGTCCCCTTCTCTCTCTGCCCCCCTCTCTCTCTGTGCCCCTCTCTCTGCCCCCTCTCTCTCTGCCCCCCCTCTCTCTGCCCCCTCTCTCTGTCCCCCTCTCTCTGTCCCCTCTCTCTGTCCCCTTCTCTCTCTGTCCCCCTCTCTCTCTGTCCCCCTCTCTCTGTCCTCTCTCTCTGTCCCCCTCTCTCTCTGCCCCACATCTCTCTGCCCCCTCTCTCTGTCCCCCTCTCTCTGTCCTCTCTCTCTGTCCCCTTCTCTCTCTGTCCCCCTCTCTCTCTGTCCCCCTCTCTGTCCCCCTCTCTCTCTGTCCCCCTCTCTGTCCCCCTCTCTCTCTGTCCCCCTCTCTGTCCCCCTCTCTCTCTGTCCCCTCTCTCTCTGTTCCACTCTCTCTCTGCCCCCCTCTCTCTCTGTCTCCCTCTCTCTCTGTCTCCCTCTCTCTCTGTCCCCTTCTCTCTCTGTCCCCTTCTCTCTCTGTCCCCTTCTCTCTCTGTCCCCTTCTCTCTCTGTCCCCCTCTCTCTCTGTCCCCCTCTCTGTCCCCCACTCTCTCTGTCCCCCACTCTCTCTGTCCCCCACTCTCTCTGTCCCCCACTCTCTCTGTCCCCCTCTCTCTCTGTCCCCCTCTCTCTCTGTTCCCCTCTCTCTCTGCCCCCCTCTCTCTCTGCCCCCCTCTCTCTCTGTCTCCCTCTCTCTCTGTCACCCTCTCTCTCTGCCCCCCCTCTCTCTGACCCCTCTCTCATTATGTCCTCCCCTATTTCTCTCTCTCTCCCTCCCTCCCTCACCTTATTTCTCCCTTCCCTCTCTCTCTGTCTTTCCCTGCTCCTTCGCTCTCTCTCCATCTTCTCTCACTCTCGATCTCCCTATCTTGGTCTCTCTTTTCCCACCACCCTCCGTTTCTCTCTAACTGAATCTCTCTCCCTTCTGTCCCGCCCTTATTCTCTCTCTCTCTGACACACTCTGTCTCCCTGGTCCTTCCCTCTCCCTCTGACCCAGAGACTGCAGGTTGGTGGTGAGTCTGCTTGTGGGGGTTGGGGGGGTGGGGGGGGCTTGTGGGTGTGTGATGATCGAGAGATGTGGGAAGTGGGAGGTGGGGAAAATGGGGTAGAGCCAGAATTGTGAGAAGGAGATAGAGACGGCAGGAGAGAGAGAGAGAGAGAGAGAGAGGGTGAGGGGGAGAGAGAAGAATGGAGGCAGGTGGATAAACTCATGTTGGGGGTGTGAGAGAGAGAGAGGGGGAGAGTGAGGCAGAAAGAATAGTGGAGGCAGGTGGAGAAACTGGGGTTGGGGGCTCTGAGAGGGGACCAGAGAGAGTGAAAGGGAGAGGTGGTGAGAAAGAGAGATTGTGCAGGAAGGGAGAGATGGAGAGAATTGAGGAGGAAAAGTGGGGGTGAGGAATTGGGGAGGCCAGGTTGGAGTGGGGGGGGGGGGTGTCAGAGGGAGTTAAACCCAGCTCCTGAGCTCAGGGCGCGGTGCCCTTCCCTTCCCTGAGGACCAGGACTTGGGACTGAGTCTGTCTCTCTCCAGTTCAGCTTCTCCAACACAAAGACACACAACAACATCGGTCACTCTGCTGCTCGGCACGCTTTAATCAACATTTTTATTGGTTACAAATGGAAGTGATAGATACAGTCCGTGGGATGGTGCCTTTTCTCACTGGCCCCTGAGTTGTGAGAAACATTGAAATGTTTCCCTGTAACCCCCCTGTGGGATAAGGATGGACAAACCAGCGCTACCCTCAGTCTGTTACCATAGCGACAGGCTGCTCCATCACTGAAACACTGAACTGAAATGAGAAAATCCCGGATGGATTGATTAATGAGGGAATTTGATGGATGGATGGATTTGGGTGAAGGGATATTTCAGCACATTCTTCAGCTGCTGCCTGAACTTAGTCTGGGTCACGACATAAATCGCGGTGTTTGTGCAGCAACTGAGGAGCTGCAGCATGAAGCCCAATTCCTGCACAAAGCGATGGAGAAACACAGAGTAATACCCAATAAACCACATCCGGTACCATATAGAAAACAGCATTAACGTTGACCATAACAGGATGAAATTGGCCGAGATCACAAACAGTAAAATGATGGATTTTTTTCGGTTTCTCATTTCAGTGTCAGACTGAGCGTCCCCATTGGTGTGAGCGCGGAGTCTCCTGCGGGCTCTGCTGGTCACTAAAATGTGTCTGACAGTGAGAACATTGAGCAGCAGAATCAGGAAAAATGGGACACACGGGGTTAGAATGTGGTGGAGGAACTCGATTGTGACCCAGACACTGGAGGATTGAACAGCGACTGTTACATAACAAAACCAGGGGCGGTTCACCAGGTAATACCGAGTCGTGAACATAAAATACCAGGAAATGTTCTTTAAACAGCTCAGCACAGTCACTGCTCCCAGAACCACAGCCGCCGTTTTCTCGCTGCAATATTTACTTTTCAGCTTCTGGCAACAAATGGCCACAAACCGATCAAAGGTGAAAGTGACGGTGAACCAGACAGAGCAGTCAGTGGCTGCATAAAGCAGGACGGCGTGGATATTACACACGGGGACGGAGAACATCAGGAAATAAAACTGTTCCCGATAAACAATGGGAATGTGTCTCAGGATCAGGTCGAGGATAATGACCAGGAGATCCGCCGCTGCCATGGCCCCCAGGTAACGTCTGACACATGGAGACAATCCACAATCTTTATAAAGCAGGACGTAGATGGTCACTACGTTAACTGTGAGGAAGGAAAACAAACCCATTATCCATCAGCCTGGAGGCAAAGGGACCCGTTTGATCGGGGACCCAGTGAGATTGTCAAATGTGTCCCTGTATTCAGGGATTTATTAAAATAATTGGAGCTGGAATAACAAATGGGAAGGTCGGAATTACTGACAAAAATGTGACATAAACCACAAGAAACCCTCCCTCCCCAAACACACAGAGACACATCCATAAGGACAGATGGTTTCTAGAACATTCCCACACACTCGATCCCTCGAGAGCAGACACAGGTCACTCCTTCCCAGTTCCTAATACAGAGGGTGGAAACGTTGCTGTCCTGAAGGATTCTCTCCCAGTTTCCTGAAGACAAATGGAGTTTGGGAATTCCTGTATTTTGGTCTAAATTGTGGTCGATCCTGTGTCGTGGAGAAATGTAAACGCAGGGAAAACGTATTCACTCTTTTAACTGCCCGAGGGTCCTTCGGAACAGTGTCTCCTTCTCCCTGGAACGGGATCTCTTCCCTTGGGATCTTATCGTTTGTTCAATTCACTGACGTCCGGCCGTTCACAAACAATGTCAGGGACAGAACGTTCCGGGGAATGTCAGTTATAGAATGTCGGGGACAGAAGGTTCCGGGGAACTCCTTGACCTGTCCATGACCTTTTCCCCCTACCCACCCCACCAACATGATGTACTGTACCTGGACACACTGTAACATTAATGGGGTGAGAGACGGAGGGCCCAATCACAGGAATGGGAACTAAAGGCATTCCCAGATCAGCTGAAATGGTTAGATATACCACATTCTCAATCCACCTCCCAGAACCAGCCCAGACACCATACACCCAGAGGAGATATCTGTTCACCGGGGAACACTGTACAGACCAGGCCAGTGTACTGCTCAATACAACCCAGCAATCTGTCCAGATTCATCCATTACACTGGTCAATACAACCCAGCAATCTGGCCAGAGTGGAACACTGCGCAGACCACAGCAGTGCATTGATCTATAAACCCGGACTAGATATCTGTCCAGGAAGGGGAGCTGTGTTTACCACAGCAGTGCATTGATCTATAAACCCGGACTAGATATCTGTCCAGGACGGGGAGCTGTGTTTACCACAGCAGTGAATTGATCTATAAACCCGGACTAGATATCTGTCCAGGACGGGGAGCTGTGCAGACCACAGCAGTGCATTGATCTATAAACCCGGACTAGATATCTGTCCAGGACGGGGAGCTGTGTCGACCACAGCAGGGCACTAATGTGTGAACCTGAAACAAATATCCATCCAGCATGGGGAGCTGCACAAGCCATATCATTGCAGTATCTATAAACCTCAACCAGACAGTCTGACCAGCTCAGCGACCTGTGCAGTGATCACCCGTGAATTAATCTGTAACCCAGGAGCAGTTACCCTCCCAGCATGTAGGACTGTGTACTCCACCCCAGTGCATTGATCTGTAACCCAGGAGCAGTTACCCTCCCAGCATGTAGGACTGTGTACCCCACCCCAGTGCATTGATCTGTAACCCAGGAGCACTTACCCTCCCAGCATGTAGGGCTGTGTACCCCACCCCAGTGCATTGATCTGTAAACCAGGAGCAGTTACCCTCCCAGCATGTAGAGCTGTGTACACCACCCCAGTGCATTGATCTGTAAACCAGGAGCAGTTACCCTCCCAGCATGTAGGACTGTGTACCCCACCCCAGTGCATTGATCTGTAACCTAGGAGCAGTTACCCTCCCAGCATGTAGGACTGTGTACCCCACCCCAGTGCATTGATCTGTAAACCAGGAGCAGTTACCCTCCCAGCATGTAGGACAGTGTACCCCACCCCAGTGCATTGATCTGAACCTAGGAGCAGTTACCCTCCCAGCATGGAGGACTGTGTACCCCACCCCAGTACATTGATCTGTAACCCAGGAGCAGTTACCCTCCCAGCATGTAGGACTGTGTACCCCACCCCAGTGCATTGATCTGTAAACCAGGAGCAGTTACCCTCCCAGCATGTAGGACAGTGTACCCCACCCCAGTGCATTGATCTGAACCCAGGAGCAGTTACCCTCCCAGCATGTAGGACTGTGTACCCCACCCCAGTGCATTGATCTGTAAACCAGGAGCAGTTACCCTCCCAGCATGTAGGACTGTGTACACCACCCCACTGCATTGAACTGTAACCCAGGAGCAGTTACCCTCCCAGCATGGAGGACTGTGTACCCCACCCCAGTACATTGATCTGTAACCCAGGAGCAGTTACCCTCCCAGCATGTAGGACTGTGTACCCCACCCCAGTGCATTGATCTGTAAACCAGGAGCAGTTACCCTCCCAGCATGTAGGACAGTGTACCCCACCCCAGTGCATTGATCTGAACCCAGGAGCAGTTACCCTCCCAGCATGTAGGACTGTGTACCCCACCCCAGTACATTGATCTGTAAACCAGGAGCAGTTACCCTCCCAGCATGGAGGACTGTGTACCCCACCCCAGTGCATTCCTCATTAACTCTGTATTAGATCCCTGCCCAGTGTGGGGAAAGTTGCAGCCCAGGCTGGAAGTGTCAGGATGTGCAGCTCCCACCCATTTACAGCTCCATATCTCCATTGTTGCCCTGACAAGGGGGCGCTGTGGGTGTGAACATCACTTCCAGAGAGAGATGGCGGGGGAATCAGTTTAAATATCACCACATGGGAGGGGCTTGGTGTATAGACAGAGAGGGGGAGACTGAGAGACAGTGTCATGGAAGGATGTGTTCCCAGGTTTCAGAATACTGAAATGGAGACACTTCGATAACATCCTGTAACATGAGCCTGTCTTCCCAGGAAAAATGGGAAAATGGGATATTGGTGTGAGGTCAGATGATGGAGAGTTTTGGATGAGCATTTGTTCCACAGCTTTGTAAATGGTGTCCTTCATGGCTGGAGGTGCACCCCATCACCCAGATGCTCCTGGATATTCCGTGATCCCTGACACTGGGGCCATCTTTAAAAGCCCATTGGGCACACGATTGAGCTTTCTCAGTTTGGAGCTGCCCTGGACAGTTTACCCCGAGCCTGGCAGATAAGGGGCAATTACACTATGGTTTGTCAACAGGGGCACGGAGGGCCTGGTGGATGTGCTAGTACAGAGGGGGACCATTCTCTTCCCAGAGGGGGCGACACCACCAGACCCACCGAGCATGGTCTGAGCTCCCCACCCAGCTCAGCGCAGTATCTGTGGTCTGAAGAAATGTCCAGCAATACAGGACAAGCATCAATAACCTCCCCCACTCTGTCAGGATAAGGGTCACTGTATTCTCTCTGCTCCCTCACACTCACTGTATATCTGTTATAGCACCGACCCCCGAACAAGGCTCATGGTCCAACACTGTCATTGCTGCATGAAGCACCATCCCTCTCTCTCTCTGTCTCTGTCTCTCTCTCTCTCTCCCCCCCTCTCTCTCCCCCCCTCCCTCCACTTCACCCCCACACTAATAACACTGCATGGATACAACACTGTGGACTGGCTCCCTCCAGACACCTCACCATGCCCCCCTCCCCACCTACACCAGCACTAACAGCAGGACCACCCACTCCCACCCTCACTCTCTCCCTCCCTTTCTCCCATTCCAGGAGAAACAGCCTGGAATAGGTCAGAAAGGGCCAAGCCAGGTGGTGGAGTGCCCGATATCCGTTCCCTCACCCCCCCCCCCCCCGCCATGTGGGGAGGACCCTGGTAGGAGCCGGAGACGACAGGGACGCCTCATGTGGAGATTCTGAAACATCCACGTCCCACCGACCGAGTAAGGAGCAATGTTCAGTGAAGGGCAATTCTCACTTTAAACCCACTGGCAGCTCCGGTTCCCCCCGGCACGACTTAGAAGCTGTGGCCCTGATGCCATCTCCCTTTTGTGTCGAGCTGATACAAATGGAATCCCCACGGTCTCGGTGGGCAGGAGGGTGGGCTCACATCACATCGTCACCACCACTTCCCAGGAAGGGAGCACCGAGACTGCCTCCTACACCTCCCCCAATAAACAGCTCAGATACTGAAACTAAGTTGTGAGAGTTACTGCTCTCCCCACTTGTCCTGACATCTTCAACAATCTGTGCTCATATACACCCAGCGCTCTCTGCTCCTGCAGCCCCTTTATAATGGCACAGTCTGTTTTAAATTGTCTTTCATTGTCTTTCCTACCAAAGTGTATCACCTCAAACTGCTCTGCACTGATCCCCATCTGCCAGAAACTGAACACTGCAGCAACGTGTGATTGTCCTGTTAGAATTCCACACTCTCCTCCATAGACTTCAGATAACTTCCAGGTTCGGTGCCACCTACAAACATTGAGATTGTTATAGTGTCACAGTCCCCATGAAACAACTGAAATCCTGCCCCACACACATGAGTGTGAGTAAGTGAAATACTGATATATTCCTATGGACAGAGTCGAATAATGACATGCTGTCAATGGTGCAACAAAAGTCCTGACACACACCAGACGGAGCGAATGAAATATTGACAAACCACAGAACAAGAGAAATCGGATAGGTCCCACTTATCGATATTCATCAGGGTATAATGTGATGAAGTTGGAACAGAGAGGGAATACTATTCTAAACTGAGAGCTTACAAGCACCTGTGGTATGAGAGGATAGAAAACCCAGAAATAGTATATTGCTATCGAGCTGGAGTCGGGTAATAAGAAGTTAAGAGATAGAGGGTCCCAGAGTTGTGAATAGTTCATGTAAAATGTTCACTTTCAGAGTGAAAAAAATAATTTGATGATTTTATTTAAACAGTAGAATTTGGTAGATCTGTCCCGCATATTTTAACAGTTTACGAGACGAACTGAGTATTTCTTTTTGTTTCATTTAAATTACCAGATGAGCTTCACGCAGTGCCCTCACCATTCCCGTGTGTGTATCTGTGTGTCTCTGTGTGGGGCAGGCCTGGCAGTCTCTGTGGTGCTTAAAGTGATGCAATGCCACCCACTGCTGGCCTCCCCACGCCACTGCACAGGCATTGGCAGAGGGTGAAAACCAACAGGGATTCATTCAGAGAGGAGGGGGCAGAGGGCAGCTGCTCACAGCACCATCCAAACTGATGTCCTATCCATGGACTGATCTAAATGTCCTTTAAACGTTGTAACTGTACCTGCTTTCACCACTTCCTCTGGAAGTTCATTCCACACACAAGCCATCTTCTGTCTAACATAATTACCTCTCATGAATTTCGTAAATCTTTTTTCCTCGCACCTTAAAAATCCCTCAGTTTTGAATCCTCAACCCTAGAGAAAAGACATCTATTTAACCCTCATTATTTTATAACCCTGTGCAAAGTTACCCTTTAATCTCATATTCTTCAGTGAAAAAAGTCCCAGTCGATCCAGTCTCTCCTTAGAGCTCACTCCCTCCTTTCCCACCAACATCCAGGTTATTCTCTTCTCAATCCTCTCCAGCTTCATAATATCAACGTCAGTAATATCAAAGTGAATAGTCAAGGTATTTTCTAAGGATACGCGGAGCCCAAAACTAGAGGACATAGGCTTAAGGTGAGAGGGGAAATATTAAAGTGACCTAAGGGGCAGCTTTTTCAGGCAGAGGGTGGTGTGCCTATGGAATGAGCGGGCAGGATGACCAGACTAGACACAGTATTCCAGAAGAGGTCTCAGCAATATCCTGTACAACCACAACATGACATCCCAATTCCGATACTCAAAGGTCTGTCCTATGAAAATGTGTGTTAAACACCTTCTTAACCACACTATCTATATGAGATGCAAATTTTAAAGAATTAAACCTCACGGCCTAGGTTTCTGTACTACAGCACTGCCAAAGGCTCTACTTTTAATGTATAGGTCCTGCTGCCGTTTGATTTATCAAATCCAATATCTCGCATTAATCCAAACGAAACTCCATCAGCCACCCCTCAGCCCAGTGAGTGATATTACTGTCACCTCACCCTCCCCCTTCAATTTTAAAATGCCCATCCCTCTCCAGGAGGCCTGCACACTCAGGCCTTGTTTTTCACAAAGACCCTGAGCTTGGGTTGCCTTGTGTGGTTAGGGGGAGGAGGGACAGATTGCAGACACAGTCAGTGGGGAGGAGAGGCTGGACAGTAATCTGCGGCCTGGTGTCATTTCATGGTTTTAGGAAAAGGGGAGTCACACGTGAGAGTTGGGAAGAGTGATCGGTGTTTTGGGGCCAGAAATTAAGCTCTTCCTTCGTCTCTGGTGTTCAGTAATAAATATCTATTTGAGACCCTTCATTGGGCAGAGTGTGTCTGCAGGATTTCTTTCCTTAATATTGCATACTACAGATAATAGCACTTAAAGATGGTCATAGTTAATTTCAATGGCATAGCATATACACTCAATATCCTACAGTTGAGACAAATATCTTGCATTTGTTTAACAATACAAAGTGTTGTTTGTAATTCAGTAATGGGAACCTGATTATAATAAATCCACATCAAGCTGAAAGTGGGCACTAAAATATGACCCAAAATCTGGGTATGGTAGTGCAGTGGGTAGTGTCCCTGTCTCTGAGCCAGAGCTCTGGATTTGATTCCAATTCCTGAACTTGTGTGGTAGTGTTCCTAGCTCTGGACTAGAAGTTCTGGATTCAAGTCGTGCCTGTTGCAGAGGTATGTCCCAGCATGTCAGGACAGTCTGATGAACAAACACACAGGAGAATACTGTTACAGCTTTATGGGTATTGTTGAGTGATGCTAGTGTCCCTACCTCCGGGCACAAAGGTCTAGGTGTAAAGCCCACAGAAGTGTCTCAGGATATATCTGAACAAACTGATTAAAGTGGATTTAGATTGTGACTGGATGGAGAAGGAAGAGGTGTCAGTATGGCACTTCAGAATTTAGGCCCAGAATGACTGAAAGTTCAGCCATTCGTGTTGATTGGGTTCGCATTTTGCAGCCGTAAAGGTTTATAAAATCAAAATGGCCATAGATAGGGTGAGTAGTCAGGGGTTTTTCCCCAGGTTAAAACTAGAGGGCTTTGGTGGAAAGTGAGAGGGGAAAGATTTTGAGGAGGCCTAAAGGGCACCATTTCACACAGAGGGTGGTGTGTGTATGGAATGAGCTGCCAGAGGAAGTGGTGGAGGCTGGTACAACTACAGCATCTGGGTACTGAGAGACCTGGTGAGCTTTTCCAGCAATTTCTGTATTTCTTTAAAACAATGCATTCAGTTTAACACAGGTATTCTGAATAAGTTAAACATTTTTATTTTTTAATGACGCAGGGACATATAAACATATCTTCAAATTGACCGAGACCATTTTCTGCTAAGGGTATGACTCTGTGTATAACAGCAGCAATGATGCACCTACATGGAACAGGGAATGTGATGGAGACATAGTTTAGACAATGTACAAGGAGACCTCACATGGTCCAGTTTGGGAGAGGATGACATTACTGTGTGATTCAACTCAGAGAGGGAGAAAATGTAATCTGCCTGAGAAGGATTGGCCTATTGCACTCTCTCTCCTTCATTGTTCCTCATCACAGCAATGTGTGCGAGCTAAAAAAAACCCTCTACAGTCATCGTTACCGTTCTTATTTTTATGGAATCCCTGCAGTGTGGAAACATGCCCTTCGACCCAGCAAGTCCATACCAACCTTCCGAACCCATTCCCCTATATTTACCTCTGACTATTGCACATAACCTAGAAATCCCTGAACACTACGGACAATTTAGCATGACCAATCCACCGAACCTACACAGTTTGTGGTAGGAAACTGGATCACCCATTAGAAGCTCACACAGACAAGGGGAGAATGTGCAAACTCCACACAGATAGTCACGCAAGGCTGGATTCGCCCCCAAGTCCCTGGTGCTGTGAGGCAGCAGTGCTCACCACTGTACTACCCTTTGGATGATCCCGAACCAGAATTCACTGGAATCTCCTCACTGCCTAAAGCAAAGGGAATTCAGCCAAATCTAAACTCTCCCAGGATGAAATCCCATTGCTAGCAGCTGTGTGAGTACAATATCTTCAGAAGCAGAATAACGTTTTGGACAATCTCACAATTTTTCCTTTGTCACGAGTTTCAATAATATCTGGACCAAGTTATTTCAAGTTAAAATTGCAGAGATTTTGTGTGTGTGTGTGTGTGTGTGTGTGTGTGTGTGTGTGTGTGTGTGTGTGTGTGTGTGTGTGTCAGCATTTTTAGAAAGGGAAATATTGATTATATAATTGCAATACCCAAACAGTTTGCTGTTCATCTTTCCATCATAGTTTGAGTAACATTGCTCTGGATCATAAACGTGTTGTTTTAGCAGATTAAAGAAACTAGCCTGACTTGTTCCTAAAACTGACCCTGACCCAGTCTGAGACCGATATCATCGGCCATATCACCAACCTGGTCACATTTAACATTTGTTTTGAGCAGTGGAGTAGTGGGACAGGAAAAGGAAACAGTGACCCAAAAAGCCGGGGAACTATAGACCGGTGAGCCTGATGTCAGTGGTGGGTAAGTTGTTGGAGGGGGTTCTGAGGGACAGGATTTACATACATTTGGGAAGGCAAGGGCTGAGCGGAGTAGACAACGAAGCTTTCTGCATGGGAAATCATGTCTCATTAATATGGTTGCGTTTTTTGAAGAGGTGACAAAGACGATTGATGAAGGCAATTTTGTGGACATTGTCTATATGGACTTCAGCAAGGTGTTCATTTAAAGAACAAAGACCAAAGAAAATTTACAGCCCAGGAACAGGCCCTTCGCCCTCCAAGCCTGAACCGATCCAAATGTACTGTCTAAATCTGTCGGTCAATTCTTAAGCATCTGTATCCCTCTGCTCCCCACCTACTCCTGCATCTGTCCAGACACATCTTAAATGAATCGACCGTGCCTGCCTCTACCACCTCTGCTGGCAACGTGTTCCAAATGCCCACCACCCTCTGTGTGAAGTACTTACCGCGTGTATCCCCCTTAAACTTTCCACCTCTCACTTTGAAAGCACGACCTCTCGTTATTGAATCCTTCACCCTGGGAAAAAGCTTGTCTCTATCCACCCTGTCTATACCCTTCATGATTTTGGAAACCTCAATCAGGTCCCCCCCAATCTCCTTTTATCTAGTGAAAATAAACCTAACCTACTCAGCCTTCCTTCACAGCTAGTATTTCATCCTGATTGGTAGACAGATTAGTAAGTTACAGTCACATAAGATAGTCACAAATGGCGTGAAGGAAGAGGGATATTTTTCAGCCTGGAGGCTTGTGACCAGCAGTGTGCTGCAAGTATCAGTACTGAGTTCACTGCATTTCATCATTTATGTAAAGGATTTAGATGTGAATATTGGGGCAATAGTTAGTACGTTTACAGATGACATCAGAAAGGTGGTGTAGTCGATTATCTCAGAGTACAACAAGACCACAATTAGATGAGACAAAGGGTCAAGGAGTAACAGATGAAGTTTAATTTAGATAAATATGAAGCTTTGCATTTTGGGAAGGCAAATCAGGGCAGATATTATATACTTCATGGTCAGGTCCTGGGGCATGTTGTGAAACAAAGGGGCATAGGGCTGCAGGTTCATTGTTCCTTGAACGTGGAGTTGCAGGTAGACAGAGTGGTGCAGAACACATTTGGCACATTTGCCTTAATCAGTCAGAGCATTGAGTATAGGAGTTGTGGTGGTATGTTGCATCTGTACAGGATGTTGGTGAGGTCACTTTTAGAATACTGCATACAACTCGATTTTCTGCAGAAATGACTTACACGGATGTTCCAGGACTGGAGGCTTGAGCTAAAGGGAGAGGCTGGTTAGGTTGAGGTGTTTCCCCCTGGAGTGTCAGAGGCTTAGGGGTGACATTATAGAGGTTTATAAAACCATCAGGTGCATGGATATTCTGAACAGCCACGTTCTGCTCTCCAGGATTGGGGAGTCCAGAACAAGAGGGCAGAGGTTGAAGGTGAGAGGGCGAATAATTTAGAAGGGACCTGAAGGTAAATGTTTCACTCAGAGAGTGGTGTGTGTACAGAAAGTGCTGTCAGAGGAAGTAGTGAAGGTGGTTACAATCGCACATTTAAAAAGTATCTGAAAGAAGAGGGATATTTACCAAATGCTGGCAAATGGGACTGGATCGGATTTGATATCTGATCGGAGTGAACAGATTGGACTAACGGGTCTGTTTCCATTCTGCATGACTCTCTGATTCTATAAGAGGGATGATGAAAAATTCTGTAAGGTCCTTTCAAGTCGTACTTCTCTTCTCTGGAAGTTTATCGTGCCTCTATGTTTACATTGATTGAAAGCTGCATTAGTGAAATATTTGACAAAGAAGTGAGTCACAGATAATGGGATACAGACAGGAAAGTGGGGCTGAGACCCCAATCTGATCAGCCACAATCTTACTGCCTGGTGGAGAAGGCTCAAAGTATCTAATGACCCACTCCTGCTCCTCAGTCCAATGTTCCTGTGTTCCATTCAGCCCCTCAAACCTGCTAGACAGGAACAGTTGGAGGCCACTTGCTCCTATAACCTGTTGCACAGAAACAGAGGAGACCATTCAGTCCCTCAAGACTGTCCCACATGCTTTGAGGTGATTTGGGAAATGTAATTGGAAAATCCAGGCTGGGTATGAAAGAGGCCCCTCATCTTTCTTTAGAAAGCTTCCCCTATCTGCAGCTTGAGCTCCATTTGTTGATCATGTTGTAGACCCAGATTCACTGTGAAAACAGCCCACATACCTCACCCAGAGATGGCTCACAAAATCACCTGGTCTCCCTGACTGCAATATGCAATACCAGAACATTCATAAAAATAACACTCACTAACATTCCAATAACAGAATGTGAGAGCATCAGAAACAGCGGCATGTCGTTCACTCCCCAAACGTGCCTTGCCCTTCACGAAGATCATGGCTGATCTGCTTCTGGCCTCAAATCCTCTTTCATACACAATTCTTCATAGCCCTCACCTCTCTGACAGGTCAATATCCATCTACCTCCTCTTCAAATACTTTCAGTCATCTCGCTCCCCGAACACTCTTGAGAAGAGAAATCCTGACATTCAATCCCACCTGTCTGAAGAAAACACTTGCTGCTCCTATATCATGGTTTATTGATATGAACAAAAGAGGTTGAGACAAGGTTGCCGGTAAAAATGACTGGCCCTGATATCAAGACAATGGTTGACTTCTGTTGACATCAAGGAGCTGAACTTAATGGGAATCAGAGTAACCTCTCCAGTGTTTGGGGTCAAACCTGGCACAAAGGAAGATGTTCACCATCTCAGTCCTGGGTCACCTCTGTGGGAGATCCTCAGGGTAGCTTCCTCTTCACAAACATCTTCAGCTGCTTCATCAATGTCTCCCCGCCCCCACCTTTCCCACCATAAGATCAGAAGTGGGGATGGTCACTGAAGATTCCACAATGTTCAGAACGTTTTGTCCCCCATCAGCTCCTGAACTGGTCTGTGTCCATGTGCAACAAGACCCAGACTCCATTCAGGCGTGTGCTATTAAAGTATCAGTAACAATCATGTAACAGCACTGCCTGACACTGCACATTGCCACAGTAAAACAAGAGTTCATTCAGCACCTCACACTGGTTTCACGGGAATATGAGGAAGCCATTCAGCCCATTGACATTATTGGAGAAGAACAGGGATAGGCCATTCAGTGCCTCCAGCTTATTACTCAGGAAGAGAAGGAGTCTAGTGTGATGGACTAGAGCCCCTCGAAAATATTTGAAGGCAACATCCTAGAACTTTATGTTTTCTTAATTTAAAGGAAATGAAAAGTATCTGTTCCAGATGCAATGTGACTGGTCAAACTCCTCGGTGTGAAGCAAAATACCATCTATTTCAACATGAAAGAAGAAATAACACCACAGAAAGAGGAATTTAGAATAACGTAATTCTATTGGACAGCTTAACAGAATAATAGATCTAGGAACTATTACTAATGAACTGTTCCAATATAGGGAAATCCCATAAACACAGCCCTTGGCAAAAAGAAATATTCAGACATAGAATGTCACAAATATTTATCCAATCCAGGAATTAAAAACAGCATCAAGAGAAAATTCAGAGAGAGTAGCAGCCAGGAGACATTTACTGAAGCTTCCAACTCTATGGAGAGCCCAATAGTTTCTGATGTTACTGAGAAACCAAAACCCAGTGATCCTAATCTGTGAGAGCTGGCCACACCCATTCAGGCTGCATTAAAATAAACCCAAGGCCTCCCTCGCTGTTACTCAAGTGGTCTTAACTAACCAGCTTCGTCACGATCGTTCAATCTCTCTTAAAGGAAACCCGGACAAAATAACCTCTTAAAGCTGCAGCACCATCACACTTGTCAGTACATCGAGCTGTCAAACAGGAACCAGGGATAACCCAGTCAGTCCTTTGGCCCTGCCCAATTGGACAAGGAAGAAGCCAGTCAGTCCCTTGAGTCACTTATACAGGAACAGCAGGAGGCCATTCCCACCTCAATACACTTACACGGGGGCAGAATGAGGAAATTGATTCTGATTCCTGATGAATGTCTTATGCCCAATACGTCGATTCTCCTGCTTCAAGGATGCTGTCTGACCCGCTGTGCTTTTCCAGCAATCGACTCTCTTCTCTGATCTCCAGCATCGGCAGTCTTAAGTGTTTCCTGAATGATGCTCTAACATGATGAACAAGTGGAGCAGAGGCTGCACAGACAGAGTGCTCCACGATGTTCCTCTTGGCTCTGTTGCTTATGATACACACGTGGGACTTTAACGTGGTTTTCAAGAGGTGAGCAGGGAAGCCATATGTCTTGTGCGAAGTCTCAAGAAGGCATCTTTCATCTCTGAGAAGGCAGTCTGGTGTTCTCTATGTAGGGTGGAATCTGGTGGGAATGTCTACCTGTTTCAGATGGAAGGTATTGTGGCTGCTGTTGGGGATTGTGAGCAATCTGACGTTCAGTACAGGGTTCACACGCCGACTGCACAATAACGTGGGGAGAGTTAATTTAGGCATATAAACTATTAGAAAGGTCACGTTAGACTGATGAATTGACTCTCTAAGATCAAATAATGCTGATCTTGTTCATGTTGACCTTGTCTAGTGCATGTCCTGTTCAGTGTAACCTGTATGCCTTACTCTGTCCAAGTCTATTTCCACCCTATGATCTGTCTGGCCATGCTTACTATGATCTTCCTCCACTGCTCATAAACAAAGTGTTTCCCTGTACTGAGGTACACGTGACAATAAATCAAACCAATCAATCCTGGGTAAATTATGGAATTTCTCTCCCTGTCACTGTCTGTTTTGGAAATAAGTGATCGCTGCCACTCCTCGTGTTTCAGCATCACCATTTCTTCGTCTCTCACAGCTCTACAGATTAAACATTCAGCTTATTCACTCTATCCTCATGTTACCATCACCCGTGTCTGTGGTAAGGAGATCATTCCTTAAAAAGGAGATCAAATCTGTAGAGAGTGCCCCAATGCTCTCTCAGCAAGGCTCTACAACAGCAGGAAGATGGCTTTACTTATGTACTCTGATCATCTTACAATGAAGGACAGCATACCATTGACTGCACCCATTACTTACACAAGGTTTGATTCGGAGCAGTCAGCATAGACTTGTGAGTGGGAGATCATGCATCCCAAATTTCTTAGAGTCCTTTGGTGAAGTGACCAAGAAGGTTAATGAGGGCAGAGCGGTAAATGTAGTCTCTTTGGATTTCAGTATGGCCTATGATAAGTTTCCACATGGCAGGCTGCTCAGGAAGGTTCAATCACGTAGAATACTGGGGGAACTGGCCAATTGGATACACAGTTGGGTTGATGGTAGGAAGCTTGTTAGACTGGAGGTTGGGTCCATAGCTTTTTGTTATCTCTGATTTGGATGAGAATATACAAGGCATGAATAGTAAGTTTGCAGATGACACTAAAATAAATGGCAGCATGATCAGTGAGGACATTTATCAGAAATTGCAGCAGGACCTTAATCAGGTGGGGAAGTGGGCTGAGAAATGGCAAATGGAATTTAATATAGAAGTGTGAGGTCTTGCAGTTTGGAATCTCAAATCAAGGTAGGAGTTTCACAGTGAATGGGCGGGCCTTAAGGGGTGTAGTGGGCAGAGAGACCGTGGAATTCAGGTGCACGGTTCACTGAGAGTGGAGTCACAGGTAGACAGGGCAGTGAAGAAGGCTTTTGACACACTGGCCTTCGTCAGGCAGGACATTGAGTATAGAAGTTGGGAATTTATGTTGCAGTTACGCAGGACTTTGGTAAGGCCGCACTTGGAGGATTGTGTTCAGTTTTGTCAACTTGTTATAGGGGGGATATAATGTAATTAGAAAGAGTGCAGAAGAAATTTACAAGGACATTGCCAGGACCCAATGGTCCGAGTTATAGGGAGAGGTTGGACAAGCTTTGACCTTTTCTTTAGAGTGTAGGAGAATGAGGAAGTCCTTATAGAGCTGTATAAGATCATGAGGGATATGGATAGGGTGAATGCTCTCAGTCTTTTCCAAAGTTTAGAGAATCGAGGAGGAATGGGGATCAGTTTCAGGTTAAAGGGAAAGGAATAAAAGGGAACCTGAGGGACCATTTATTTACATAAATGGCTGGTACTTGGATGAGCTGCCAGAAGATGTGCCTGAGGGGGATGCATTAACAACGTTTCAAAAGCATTTGGATAAATATGTCGATAGGAAAGGATTAGAAGGATATGGGACAACTGCAGGGAAATGGGGTTAGTATGAATGTACATTTACAAGGTGGAGTCGAACCTCTTTGTTAATTAAAACCAAACACCCAGAAAAGCTGGCCTCACCTCGTAATCTGTTAACATATGAGTGATACAGATCTCCTACATTCCACTATTTAAACAAAAAATGGCAAGTTAGTTTCTTAACTTTAATAGTGAACACTAAACAAAAACTATTCGCAAATACAAGCCCCTCTTTTCTTTGCTACTTACTATCTGACTCCAACTCTGTAAAAAATATACTGTTCCAACAACCCACATATTAAACGTTACAATCTCAAGACCACACAGTCTCTATCTTCCCCGCTGTCTGCACTCTTTCAGCTGCTGATCTCCCTGGGTCATTTTTTTTTAACTGCAAGTATGTTTTACATGAACATGTGTCTTTGATGGAGAGTGTTTGAGATGGTCAGTTAGCACTCCTGCTCTACAGCAGTTACTCTGCTGTTGGATGGCAGCAGCTCTCCCTCCAGTGTTCAAATGCTGGATTTATTTACTTCCAATGATACAATAATTCTCATAATTTGATTGATTTCCAGGTGTACGAACAATAATATTCAAATTCCATTGGCATCGGATATTCTGAGCATTATTTAAACTCTTTGATTGCATTTCAATTGCTGTCAAAAAAAACCCAAAACTCAGGCTTCCATTTCCCATCTAATTGTTACATTTGGAACAGTCTGACCTTTAGCTGGCATCTGTGGCTGTACTTTCGATTCAGCAAAACCCGTCCTATCTTAAAGTGAACAGACATTGATTAGCTTCCAGACAGTAACTCACTCCGCGCTATCTGTTATTCTGTATACTAACCTCCTTGAACCCCTCAATTACATTCCAGGCTGTAACACACCCCAGAATATCTGTTATTCTGGATATAAACCACCCTGAACCCCTCAATTAGATTCCAGGCTGTAACTTCCTGTCAGGGTTGAAAGGGAAGGCTGGTAGTTATTGGGAATGCTGGCTGACTAAAGAAATTGAGGGTTTCGTTCAGAAAAAGAAGGAAGCATATGTCAGGTATAGACAGGATCGATCGAGTGAATCCTTAGAAGAGTAGAAAGGAAGTAGGAGTATACTTAAGAGGGAAATCAGGAGGGCAAAACGCGGACATGAGATAGCTTTGGAAAATAGAATTAAGGAGATTCCAAAGTGTTTTTACAAATATATTAAGACCAAAGTGTAACTAGGGAGAGAATAGGGCCCCTCTAAGATCAGTAAGGCGGCCTTTGTGTGGAGCCACAATAAATGGGAGAGATATTAAATGAATATTTTGCATCAGTATTTACTGTGGAAAAGGATATGGAAGATATAGACTGCAGGGAAATCGATGGTGACATCTTGCAAAATGTTGCAGATATACAGAGGAGAAAGTGCTGGATTTCTTGAAATGGTAAAAGGTGGATAAATCCCCAGGACCTGATCAGGTGTACCTGAGAACTCTGTGGGAAGCTAGAGAAGTGATTGCTGGGCCTCTTGCTGAGATATTTGTATCATCGATTGTCACAGGTGAGATGCTGGAAGACTGGAGGTTGGCAAACGTGGTGCCAATGATTAAGAAGGGCGGTAAAGACAAGCCAGGGAACTATAAACCAGTGAGCCTGACCTCGGCAGTGGGAAAGTTGTTGGAGGGAATCCTGAGGGACAGGATGTACATGAATTTGGAAAGGCAAGGACTGATGCGGGATAGTTAACATGGCTTTGTGCGTGGGAAATCATGTCTCACAAACTTGATTGAGTTTTTTGAAGAAGTAAAAAAGAAGATTGATAAGGGCAAAGCAGTAGATGTGATCCATATGAACTTCAGTAAGGCATTCGACAAGGTTCCCCATGGGACACTGATTAGCAAGGTTAGATCTCATGGAATACAGGGCGAAGTCGCCATTTACATACAGAACTGGCTCAAAGGTAGAAGACAGAGGGTGGTGGTGGAGGGTTGTTTTTCAGACTGGAGGCCTATGACCAGTGAAGTGCCACAAGGATCAGTGTTGGGCCCTCTACTTTTTGTCATTTACATAAATGATTTGGATGCGAGCATAAGAGGTACAGTTAGTAAGTTTACAGATGACACCAAAATTGCAGGTGTAGTGGACATCGAAGAGGGTTTCCTCAGATTATAACAGGATCTCGACCAGATGGGCCAATGGGCTGAGAAGTGACAGATGGAGTTTAATTCAGATAAATGCGAGGTGCTGCATTTTGGGAAAGCAAATCTTAGCAGGACTTCTACATTTAATGGTAAGGTCCTAGGGTGTGTTGCTGAACAGAGAGACCTTGGAGTGCAGGTTCATAGCTCCTTGAAAGTGGAGTCGCAGGTAGATAGGATAGTGAAGAAGGCGTTTTGTATGCTTTCCTTTATTGGTCAGAGTACCGATTACAGGAGTTAGGAGGTCATGTTGCAGCTGTACAGGACATTGGTTAGGTCACTCTTGGAGTATTGCGTGCAATTCTGGTCTCCTTCCTGTCGGAAAGATGTTGTGAAACTTGAAAGGGTTCAGAAATGATTTACAAGGATGTTGCCAGCGTTGGAGGATTGGAGCTACAGGGACAGGCTGAACAGTCTGGGGTTGTTTTCCCTGGAGTGTCGGAGGCTCAGGGGTGAACTTGTCGAGGTTTACCCTGGGGTAAGGGAGTCCAGAACCACAGGGCATAAGTTTAGTTTGAGAGGGGAAAGATATGAAAGAGTCCTAAGGGACAACGTTTTCACGCAGAAGGTGGTACGTGTATGGAGTGAGCTGCTAGAGGAAGTGGTGGAGGCTGGTACAATTGCAACATTTAAGACGAATTTGGATGAGTATATGAATAAGAAGGGTTTGGAGGGACATGGGCCAGGTGCTGCCAGGTGGGACTAGATTGGGTTGGGATATCTGGTCGGCATTGACAGGTTGGACCTAAGGGTTTGTTTCCATGCTGTACATCTCGATGATTCTATGACTCTATAACTCACTCCGGGCGACCTGTTATTCTGCATATAAACCACCCTGAAACCCTCGATTAGATTCCAGTTTGTAATTCACTCTGGGGTATCTGTTATTGTACACATAATCGTCCTGAATCCCTTCATAAAATTCCAATCTGTAACTGACTTCCAATTTTAAGGGACTCTGTACATTAGCCACTTCAATCGTTTGATTAGATTCCAGTCTGTATCATACTCCTGAGTATCTGTTATTCTGTATATTAACCATCCAATCCAAACCCTGCCAAATTTGTCCACAGTGTTCAGGGATGTGTAGCTGAGGTGCATTAGTCAGGGGTAAATGTGGGGAAGTGGATCTGGATGGGTTATTCTTCTGTGGATCAGTGTGGTCTTGTTGGGCTGAAGGGCTTGTTTCCCCACTGTCGGGATTATATGAATCACCCGGAACCCTCTCTATTAGATTCCAACGTGTAACTCACTTTCATGTACATGTGACTGGCATGTTTCAAAAACACCCCAAAACCTTCAATTCTATTCCACTTCGATAAACACAAGGCGCTGCATTTTGAGAAAGCAAATTTGAGCAGGACTTATATCTTAATGGTCAAGTCCGAGGGAGAGTTGCTGAACCAAGAGACTTTGAAGTGCAGGTTCGTAGCTCCGTGAGAGTAGAGTGGCAGGTGGATAAGATAATGAAGGCAGCGTTTGGTATGCTTTCCTTTATTGGTCAGTGTTTTGAGTATAGACATTGAGAGGTCATGTTGTGGCTGGACTGGACATGGGTTAGGCCACTGTTGGAATATGGCATGCAATTCAGGTCTCCTTCCTATCGGAAGGATGTTGTGAAACTTGGAAGAGTTCATAAAAGATTTACAAGGAGGATGCCAGGGTTAGAGGATTTGAGCCACAGGGAGAGGCTGTATAGGCTGGGGCTGTTTTCCCTGGAGTGTTGGAGGCTGAGGGGTGATCTTATCAAGGTTTATAAAATCATGACGGGCATGGATAGGATAAATAGACAAAGTCTTTTCCTTGGGGTGGGGAGTAAAGAACAAAAGGGTTTAGTGTGAGAGGTAATATGAAAGAGTCCTAAGGGGCAACTTGTTCACTCAGAGGGTGGTACATGAATGGAATGAACTGTCAGAGGAAGTGGTGGGGGCTGGTATAATTGCAACATTTAAAATGCAGTTCGATGGGTATATGAATGGGAAGGTTTGGAGGGAGATGGGCCAAGTGCTTGAAAAAGAGACTAGAGTAGGTTAGGATATCTGGTCGGCATGGTCGGGTTGGACCAAAGGGCCTGTTTCCATGCTGTACATCTCTATGACTGTATGACTCCGTGATTTTGTGACTCATTCCTTGTTATCTGTTGTTCTGTATGTAAACCACCCGGAACCCCTCGATTAGATCCCAGTCTGTAACTCACTCCTGGGTATCTCTTCTGCTGTGTGTAAACCCTAAACGCCTCAATTAGATTCCAGTCTGGAACTCACTCCTGGGGATCTGTTATTGGATCTGTGAAGTGATCCTTGTTGGATGTTCGGCCGAAGACAAGATAAACTAAATGGTCAAATGTTACATTGAGAGCAAGAACACAGAAAGCTCCTGGTTCATTTCTGTCCTGTTACATATCTCCAAGTTTCAAATTGGGGCTGAACTTTTGTCACAATGGGGAAAGTCTCAAAAGCTGTTTACTGTCCTGCATGAATGCATCATCATAACATGAATTCTCTTGCAAGATAGGAAATGGAGACAGCTCCTGGAAGGTGTCTGTATCTCTGTGTGTGTGATTCGGTGTGTCTGTGAATGTCTGTTTGTGTGTGATTCTGTGTGCGTATTCAATGGTTTATATATTTTCAAACTGCATTGATATTGCCAGTCTCTCCTGCTTTTCCTAATTTATACACACTCAATAGACAATAGACAAAGACAATAGGTGCAAGAGTAGGCCATTCAGCCCTTCGAGCCTGCACCGCTATTCAATATGATCATGGCTGATCATTCCTAATCAGTATCCTGTTCCTACCTTATCTCCATAACCCTTGATTCATCTATCTTTGAGAGCTCTATCCAACTCTTTCTTAAATGAATCCAAAGACTGGGCTTCAACTGCCCTCTGGGGCAGAGCATTCCGCACAGCCACCACTCTCTGGGTGAAGAAGTTTCTCCTCATCTCTGTCCTAAATGGTCTACCCCGTATTTCTAAGCTGTGTCCTCTGGTTCGGCACTCACCCCTCAGCGGAAGCATGTTTCCTGCTGCCAGAATGTCCAATCCTTTCATCTTATACGTCTCAATCCGATCCCCTCTCAGTCTTCTAAACTCAAGGGTATACAAGCCCAGTCGCTTCAGTCTTTCAGTGTAAGGTAATCCCACCATCCCAGGAATTCACCTCGTGAACCTACGGTGCACTCCCTCAATAGCCAGAATGTCTTTCCTCAAATTTGGAGATCAGAACTGCACACAGTAGTCGTGCAGTTTTACTGATATAAAATGGTGGCTGTGGACAAATCTAAAACGTTTGCCTGACCGATTTGTGTCAGGAATACATTCAGCAAGGGAGAGGGGGCAACGTGTCAAAAGCCATTTCCATTCATTGATGCCAGCAGAGATAGGAAATGGAGACAGCTCTTTGAAGTTGAATAAAATGCAAATCCCAGAACCTTTTTACAGTGAATGCGGAGAGACAATGTGACATTCCAGTAAGGTCTGCCTTACTTTCCAAGCTCCTAATATATGAGAGAGACATACTATACAAAACCTGATAAAACTCAGCCACTGAATTGTAGATTTGCAGCGTTGAATCAGAATTCTGCCTGGCTAGGCCTCATCCCAAATTGAAGGGTTGCTCAAATTCCACACTGACCTTCTGTGGGATCAAATTGTGTGTTATCTACAAATAAAAGAAAATAATGCACCTGCAATTGAACAAAGCTTTTCTGGAACTTTGTGTCTCTGTTGGTTTAAGTATCTTTCAACAGGATTGAATATAAATGAGACAGTGAGAGATAGGTAGCACTATAACCAGAATGTCAGTGCAGTATAAAAGGTATATTAATACTTTCAGTGTAAGGGGAAAACAGAGGAGGATAGTCCTCAAACAAGGAAAATTGGGAGTCAGTAAAGTTGTGTAGTTTGTGACTGCATTATGTTTATTTGAGTCAAGATTTGAAACCACTTGGCCAATAGTACACTTTATGACTCACTCCCAGTTACAAGTTATTTCACGTAAAAAGGTTAACATATCCCTCGATTAGATTCCAGGCTGTAACTCCCTCCGGGCTATCTGTTATTCTGTATCTAAAACTCCCTGAACTCCTCGATTAGATTCCAGGCTGTAACTCACTCCGGGCTATCTGTTATTCTGTACATAAACCATCCTAAATCCCTCGATTAGTTTCCAATCTGTAACACACTCCAGGCTATCTGTTATTCCGTATATAAACCACCCTGAACTCCTCGATTAGATTCCAGACTGTAACTCACTCCATGGCATCTGTTATTCTGTACATAAACCATCCTAAACCACTCGATTAGGTTCCAACCTGTAACACATTCCAGGCTACCTGTTATTCTGTTTATGAACAACCCTGAACCCCTCAATTGGATTCCAGGCTGTAACTCACTCTGGGCTATCTGTTATTCTGTATATAAACCACCCTGAACCCTGCAATTAGATTCCAGGCTGTAACTCACTGCGGGCTACCTGTTATTCTCTATATAAACCACCCTGAATCCCTCGATTAGATTCCAGATTGTAACTCAATCCGGGGTATCTGTTATTCGTATATAAACCACTCTGAACCCCTTGATTAGATTCCAGATTGTAACTCAATCCGGGGTATCTGTTATTCGTATATAAACCACCCTGAACCCCTTGATTAGATTCCAGATTGTAACTCGCTCCGGGGTATCTGGTATTCTGTATATTAACCACCCTGAACCCCTCGATTCGATTCCAGTCTGTAACTCACTCCGGGCTATCTGTTATTTTGTAGATTAATCACCCTGAACCCATTGATTTGATTTCACTTCCTGACATGTTAAGCTCATGTTTCCAACACAATCTAATCTCAATAATGATTAATGTATCACTGGTCCTCCTATCTGCTGGCACTACCATCATGTTAACTTTCTAATGTTTACGTACATGATCACCTGTAGCAGTGAGTCGCAGGTAGACAGGGTGGTGCTGAACACATTTGGCACATTTGCCTTAATCAGTCAGAGCATTGAGTATAGGAGTTGTGGTGGCAGATTGCATCTATACAGGATGTTGGTGAGGCCGCTTTAAGAATACTGCGTACAACTCGGTTTTCTGCAGAAATGACTTACACGGATGTTCCAGGACTGGAGGTTTGAGCTTTAGGGAGAGGCTAATTACGTTGAGGTGCTTCCCCCTGGAGTGTCAGAGGTTGAGAGGCAACATTATAGAGGTTTATAAAATCATCAGGGACATGGATATTCTGAACAGCCATGTTCTACTCCCAAGGATAGGGGAGTCCAGAACAAGACAGCAGAGGTTGGAGGGGAGAGGGCGAATGATTTAGAAGGGACGAGAAGGTAAATATTCACACAGAGAGTGGTGTGTGGACAGAAAGTGCAGTCAGAGGAAGTGGTCAAGGCGGGTACAATCACAGGAGGAATATTGGCCAAATGCTGGCAAATGGGACTAAATCAGATTTGATATCTGATCGGAGTGAACAGATTGGACTAACGGGTCTGTTTCCGTTCTGCATGACTCTCTGATTCTATAAGATGGATGATGAATAATTCTGAAAGGACTTTTCAAGTCGGAATTCTCTTCAGTGGAAGGTTATCGTGTCTCTATGTTCACATTGATTGAAAGCTGTGTTAGTTAAATATTTGACAAAGAAGTGCACAATGGGACGCAGACAGGAAAGTGGAGCTGAGACCACAACCTGATCAGCTACAATTTTAGTGCCTGGTGGAGAAGGCTCAAAGTATCTAATGACCCACTCCTGCTCCTCAGTCCCATGTTTCTGTGTTCCATTCAGCCCCTCAAACCCGCTAGACAGGAGCAGTTGGAGGTTACTTACTCCTATAACCTGTTGCACAGAAACACAGGAGACATTTCAGCCCCTCAGTACTGTCCCACACGGTTTGAAGTGAATTGGGAAATGTAATTGGAAAACTCAGGCTTGGTATGAAAGAGGCCCCTCATCTCTCTTCACAGAGCTTCCCCTCTCTGCAACTTGTGCTTTATTTGTTGGTCATGTTGTACACTCAGATTCAATGTGAATACAGCCCCCATACCTCACTCAGGGATGGCTCACAAAATCCTCTGGTCGTCCCTGTCTGCAACATTCAATAACAGAACATTCATGAAAATAACACCCACTAACTTTCCAATAACAGAATCGGAGAACATCAGAAACAGGGGCATGTTGTTCACTCCCGAAGCCTGCCTTGCCCTTCTTTAAGATCATGACTGATCTGCTCCTGGTCTCAAATCTTCTTTCCTATCCAATTCTTCATCGCCCTCAACTCTCTGACAGGTCAATTTCCATCTATCTCCTCTTCAAATACGTTCCGTCATCTAGCTTCCCGAACACTCTTGAGAAGAGTGATCCTGACATTCAATATCACCTGTTTGAGGAAAACACTTGCTGCTCCTACATCATGGCCTATTGACGTGAACAAAAGAGGTTGCGTCAAGCGTTCAGATAAAAATGACTGGCCCCGATATCAAGGCAGTGGTTGACTTCTGTTGACATAAAGGAGCTTAACAAAACTGAACTTAATGGGAATCAGAGTAACCTCTCCAGTGTTTGGGGTCAAACATGGCACAAAGGAAGATGTTCATCATCTCAGTCCTGGGTCACCTCTGTGGGAGATCCTCAGAGTAGCTTCCTCTTCACAAACACCTTCAGCTGCTTCATCAATGTCTCCCCACCCTCACCTTCCCCACCATAAGATCAGAAGTGGGGATGATCACTGAAGGTTCCACAATGTTCAGAACATTTTGTCCCCCGTCAGCTCCTGAACTTGTCTTTGTCCGTGTGTAGCAGGATTCAGATTCCATTGAGACTTGTGCTGTTAAAGTGTCCGTAACATTCATGTAACAGCACTGCCTGACACTGCACATTGCCACAGTAAAACAAGAGTTCATTCAATACCTCAGGCTGGTTTCACAGGAATATGAGGAAGCCATTCAGCCCATTGACATTATTGGAGAAGAACAGGGATAGCCCATTCAGTGCCTCCAGCCTATTACTCAGGAAGGGAAGGAGTCTAGTGTGATGGGCCACACCAGAGCCCCTCGAAAATATTTGAAGGCGGTAGCCTTGATTCTAATGTTTTCTTATTTTAAAGGAAATGTAAAGTGTCTGTTCCAGATGCAATGTGACTGGTCAAAATATTCAGTGTGAAGCTAAACACCATCTTCTTAAACATGAAAGAGAAAATGAAACCAAAGAAAGAGGAATTTAGAATAACGTAATTTTATTGGACAAGTTAACAGAATAATAGATCTAGGAACTATTACTAATGAACTGTTCCAATATAGGGAAATCCCATAAACACAGCCCTTGGCAAAAAGGAATATTCAGACCCAGATTGTCACAAACATTTCTCCAATCCAAGAATTAAAAACAGTATCAAGAGAAATTTCAGAGAGAGTAGCAGCCAGGAGACATCCACTGAAGCTTCCAACTCTGTGGAGACCCCAATAGTTTCTGATGTTACTGAGAAACCAAAACCCAGAGATCCTAATCTGTGAGAGTTGGCCACACCCATTCAGGCTGAAATAAAATTAACCGAAGGCCTCCCTAGCTGTTACTCAAGTGGTCTTAACTGGCAAGCTTGGGAACAATCGTTCAATCTCTATCATAAAATAAACCAGGACAAAATAACATCTTAAAGCTGCAACATTGTCAGTACAATGAGCTGTCAAACAGAACCAGGGTTAACCAGTCAGGCCCTTGGCCCTGTCCAATCAGACGAGATTGAAGCCAATCACTCCCCTGAGTCACTTACACAGGAACAGCAGGAGGCCATTCCCACCTCAATGCACTTACACGGGGGCAGAATGAGGTAATATTTGCTGAATCCTGATGAATGTCTTATGCCCAAAACGTCGATTCTCCTGGTCCTCGGATGCTGCTTGACTCACTGTGCTTTTCCAGCAATTGATGCTCTAATCTGATCTCCAGCATTGGCAGTCCTTACTGTCTCCTAATTGATGCTCTAACATGATGAACAAGTGGGGCAGAGGCTGCACAGACAGACTGTTCCACGTTGTTCCTCTTGGCTCCGTTGTTTATGATACACACGTGGGACTTTAACATGGTTTTCTAGTGGTGAGGAGGGAAGCCATATGTCTTGTGTAAAGTCTCAAGAAGGCAACTTCCATCTCCAAGAAGACAGCCTGGTGTTCTCTATGTAGGGCGGAAGCTGGTTGGAATGGCTACCTGTTTCAGATGGAAGGTATTGTGGCTGCTATTGGGGATTGTGAGCAACATGACGGTTCAGTAGGGTTCACTCACCGACTGCACAATAACGGAGCGAGAGTTAATTTAGGCAAATAAACTATTCGGAAAGTCACGTTAGACTGATGAATGGACTCTCTAAGTTCAGTTAATGGTGATCTTGTTCATGTTGATCTTGTCTAGTGCATGTCCTGTTCAGTGTAATCTGTATGCCTTACTCTGTCCAAGTCTATTTCCACCCTATGATCTGTCAGGCCATGCTTACTATGATCATCCTCCACTGCTCAAAAACAAAGTGTTTCCCTGTACTGAGGTACACGTGGCAATAAATCAAACCAATCAATCCTGAGTAAAGTATGGAATTTCTCTCCCTGTCAATGTCTCTTTTGCAAATAAGTGATCGCTGCCACTCCTCGTGTTTCAGCGTCACCATTTCTTCGTCTCTCACAGCTCTACAGTTTAAACTCTCAGCTTATTCACTCTATCCTCATGTTACCATCACCCGTGTCTGTGGTAAGGAGATCATTCCTTAAAAAGAGCATCAAATCTGTAGAGAGTGCCCCAAAAGCTCTCTCAGCAAGGCTCTACAACAGCAGGAAGACGGCTTTACTTATGTACTCGAATCATCTTACAATGAAGGACAGCATACCATTGACTGCACCCATTACTTGCACAGGGTTTGATTCAGAGCAGTCAGCATAGACTTGTGAGTGGGAGATTATGCTTCCCAAATTTCTTAGAGTCCTTTGATGAATTTACCAGGACGTTTGATGAGGGCAGAGTGATAGATGTAGTCTCTATGGATTTCAGTAAGGCCTTTGATTAGGTTCCACATGGCAGGCTGCTCAGGAAGGTTACATCTCGTAGAATGCGGGGGGAACTGGCCAACTGGATACACAGTTGGCTTGATGGTAGAAAGCAGAGGGTTGAGTGGAAGGATGTTTGTCAGACCGGAGGCTTGGTCCATTGCTGTTTGTTATCTATGATTTGGTTGAGAATATGGAAGGTATGATTAATAAGTTTGCAGATGACACTAAAGTAATTGGGAGCGTGATCAGTGAGAATGTTTATCAAAAGTTGCAGCAGGACCTTAACCAGGTGGGGAAATGGGCCGAGCAATGACAAATGGAATTTAATATAGAAGCGTGAGATCTTGCATTTTGGAAACTGAAATCAAGGGAGGAGTTTCATTGTAAATGGTCTTAAGGGGTGCAGTGGGCAGAGGGACCTTGGTGTTCAGGTGCACGGTTCTCTAAGAGTGGAGTCACAGGTCGGCAGGGCAGTGAAGAAGGCTTTTGGCACATTGGCATTCATCAGGCAGGATATTGAGTATAAAAGTTGGGAAGTAATGTTACAGTTACACAGGAATTTGGTAAGGCCGCACTTGGAGTATTGTGTTCAGAGTTTGTCACCTTGTTATGGGGACGATGTTATTAAATTAGAAAGAGTGCAGAAGAAATTTACAAAGACGTTGCCAGGACCCAATGGTCTGAATTATAGGGAGAGGTTGGACAAGCTAGGACCTTTTCTTTAGCGTGTAAGAGACTGAGGGAGTCCTTATAGAGCTGTGTAAAATCACGAGGAGTATGGATAGGGTTAATGCTCTCAGTCTTTTTCCAAGGTGTACAGAATCGAGGATTAGAGGGGATCAGTTTAAGGTTAAAGGGGAAGGAATAAAAGGGAACCTGAGGGGCCACTTCTGGTACAGGGATGAGTTGCCAGCAGATATGGTTAAGGGGGGGTACATTAGATTAGATTAGATTACTTACAGTGTGGAAACAGGCCCTTCGGCCCAACAAGTCCACACCGCCCCGCCGAAGCGCAACCGACCCATACTCCTACATCTACCCCATACCTAACACTACGGGCAATTTAGCATGGCCAATCCACCTGACCTGCACATCTTTGGACTGTGGGAGGAAACCGGAGCACCCGTAGGAAACCCACGCAGACACGGGGAGAACGTGCAAACTCCACACAGTCAGTCGCCTGAGGCAGGAATTGAACTCGGGTCTCTGGCGCTGTGAGGCAGCAGTGCTAACCACTATGCCACCGTGCCACCCACGAACAACCAATTAACAACCCATTTCAAAAACATTTGGATAAATATGTGGATAGGAAAGGACTGGAAGCATATGGGCCAACTGCAGGGAAATGGGGTTAGCGTGGATGGATATTTATAAGGTGGACTCGAACCTCTCTGTTAATTAAACCCGAACACCCAGAAAAGCTCGCCTCACCTTGTAATCTGTTAAAATATGAGCGACAGAGATCTCCTACATTCCACTATTAAAACAAAAATTATCAAATTAGTTTCTTAACTTTAATAGTGAACACTAAACAACAACTATTCGCAAATACAAGCCCCTCTTTTCTTAGCTACTTACTATCTGACTCCAACTCTGTAAAAATATGCTGTTCCAACAATCCACATATGAAACATTAAAATCTCAAGACCATACAGTCTCTATCTTTCCCGCTGTGTTCACTCTTTAAGCTGGTGATCTCCCTGGGTCATGTTTTTTTATTGCAAGTAGGTTTACATGAAAATGTGTCTTTGATAGAGAGTGTTTGAGATGGTCACTTAGCACTCCTGCTCTACAGCAGTTGCTCTATTGTTGGATGGCAGCAGCTCTCCCTCCAGTGTTCAAAATGCTGGATTTATATACTCGCCATGAAATAATAATTCTCATAATTTGATTGCTGTCCAGGTGCCCAAACAATAATATTCAAATTCTGTTGATTTCTGGTATCCTGAGCGTTATTTAAACTCTTTGGTTGCATTTGGATGGCTGTCAAAACAGCAACCAAAACTCAGGTATCCATTTCTCAGCTAATGGTGACATGTGGAACAGTGTGACCTTTAGCTGGCATCTGTGGCTTTAATTTCTATTCAACAAAACCCGATCTGTCTTAAAGTGCCCATACATGCTTTTGGCTTCATAACATCTTCCTGCTTCAGAAAATAAAATGAACCAGCAGAATGAAAAGATGGCATCATTCGTTTTCCTCTAATTCTTAATCCCAATTATATGAAATACAAAAGTAGTAATCTCAGTTAAATCATTCATATTAATTCTGCACACCAATACAACACTGGAATAAGTCTAATCTTATCTACACTGCTTTCCTTTAAATCCGCGAAAACCCATCTGCTATCACATTGTAGGGGCCACAGCCTGTACAGTTTGTGAGTTTAAAGTCGGTAAGGTAAGACTCCAATTAAATAGTCTCATATTCTGGTCTTTAAATATTTCAAAAAATGTGAGAGATTTGTTGTTGTCCACAACCATCTCCGACAATTTGTTTGTCATATAAACATTAAAATATTGTCAGGCCAGTATGAAAATTAATCATTCTTTTTCAATAATGAAGATTTTGTATTTTTTTTCTGGTGGATATTGAGTTTTTTCAACAAGTAGCCAATTAGCCATACAATTCCGTCATCCTCTTTCTGTATCAATACATCTCCGACCCCTATATCCCAAGCATCAAACACAATTTTCAAAGGGTTTCAGAATATTTGGTGTAGCTAAAACTGATGTGGTGATTAATCCTGCTTTAAAATTCTCAAATGCCTCCTGGAATTGTTCTATCCACCACAATTCAATGTTCTTCTTTAATAAGTCCATTAGAGGTGCCAATACGCTGCTGAAGTTTGGGACAAACTTCCGATAGAATCCATTCAGTTCCAAAAATCGAAGCACCTCTTTCTTCGAGGATGGTCATGGAATTTCCTCAAAGCCCTTCGTATTTGTGTTCCATGGGGTCAACCTTCCATGTCCAATGCAATATCCCAAGAATGTTACCACTGCTTTCGTGAATTCTGTTTTCTTTAAGTTTATTACTGAGTTTGCTTCTTGTAATCATTCAACATTATCGGTCAACTGTAACATGTGAGCTTTCAATCACTTGCTAAAGATCACTACATCATAAAGATAAGCTGCAAAATTTGTTCATATGGCCACAACTCTGTTTCTGAGTCTTAAATGTGGCTTGTGCATTATTCATCCATATGAAATATTCGATAAAGGTTATTTTGTCATCTCTGGTATCTTTACTGGGTAGTTAAACTGACTCCACATTTTTTTTTTATTTGAAAGGGGCCACGAAACCTGGCTTTGAAGAGATTTCTTACCACTGGTGACAATACTAATACGTCATCCCCACGGGAAATCTTCAAAGTTTCAGAGTTTGTATTTGCCACCTCCTTCACTCTATGCTGTGCTCTTCAGATACTGTTTAGCAAACTCACCTACTCCATCTACTCTCTCCTTCACCTCACACACAGAATCCAGGTGTGAGATTTCCGACTTCGGTCCTGTCAATTTATATTTAATTAATTTCAGAGGAGCTCTCACTTCATGTACGAATATTAACTCAAAGGAAGTAAAGTGAGTAGATTTATTTGGGACATCACTAATGGCAAACACTTCAATGGGACACCTTTATCACAATCATTTGGCAAACCCTGACAGTAGCTGTTAACATAGTCTTCAGCATCTGATGCTAACTTTACAAGGCTCCCTGGGATTCAGGATGGGACGCACTTGATTTGAAGTGTTGTATGCCTAAGCCATCCATGACTTCCTTAAACAGCTGAGCGGTAAAATGAGACCCTTGGTCTGACTGAATCTCTCTGGGCAGCCCACAGCGTGTAAAGAAAGCTACCAACTCCGCCACCTCCCTTTTTGCCTTGGCACTCCAATAATGGAATTGCCTCTGGAAATCTGGTAGACACATCCAAGAAAGTAAGCAAATATTGGTTTCCACTTTTACTTTAGAAAGGGGAGCAACACAATTTATCATAACACACATGCAAGTTCTTCGAATGCAGGAATTGGCAAGAAAAGTGCTGGTTTTGTTACTGCCTGTTACTTACCTACCATTTGGGATGTATGTCACGTACAACAAAAATTAACAGCGTCCTTGTGCATTCCAGGACAGTGGAAATGCTTCTGTACCTTAGCCTGAGTCTTCTATACACCTAAGTGACCGCCTGCAGTTAGTTTATGAGCTACCCATAACACTGTACGTTAGTGCTAACACAATCTGGTGCACGTCGGACCATTTCCCTTTTGCAGTAACCTATCGGGGTCTCCATTTTAATTTTATGATTCTATCTTTAAGTTAATAACGTTCAACAATATATTCTGATTCCTTTTCTGTGTGTGTGCATGTGTATGTGTGTGTGAATGTGTGTGTATATATCTGTTGTAAGTCCATTAGCCTTTCTGGACTAAACCCCTCTGCCTGATCCTCTGCCTGTTCAGGTTTATCCTGCACCGTTACATCAAACAGGGGGTCAGTTCACTGAGCATCAACCCATTTGTCTTTTTCGTTCGGTTTTACTTCCTGCTGTAACTTATGACAGTGGGATCTTGTTACTACACAGTCTGGAAAAATTCCTGGGTAATTTTCTTTTAACTCACCAATTCCCTAGTCTTCCTTTGGCTTCTCCACCACAAGGAGTGCCTATCCCTCCTCACCTCCTGCTAAATCGTTCCCAAGAACAAACTGTATTCCTGGACCTGACACTCTGTTACTCACTGTCACTGTTACTTCCCTAATCTTGATTTGGCATTCCATCCTGATGTTACACAAGGGAATGCTTAATTTATGTCCCCATTCCACAAATTAACACACTCTTGATGAACATGCCAGAAAGAGTGAAAAAACCTTTCATCTCTTCCTATTAGAGGGTGAGAGAGTGAGGGCTGCAGATGCTGGAGATGAGAGTTGAAAAGTGTGGGGCTGGAAAAGCACAGCACGTCGGCAGCATCCGAGGGGCAGGGGCGTTGACGTTTCAGGCATAAATCCTTCATCAGGAAAATGGGAGGTAAGGGAGGGGGAAGGAGGTTGAGAAATAAATGGGAGGGTGGGGATGGAGCTGGGTGGAAGGGAGCTTGGAAGGCGATAGGTAGATGCAGGGAGGGTGTGATGGTGATAGGTCGGTGAGGAGGGTGATAGGACTCCTATCAGTGGTAGGACAGCTGGAACCCTCAAACTGTTCCGCATCAATGTTGACTTCACCAAATTTCAAATCTCCCCTCCACCAACCTCTCCCAGATCCAACCGTACAACCTAGCACTGCCCTCTTGGACTGCCCTAACTAGACCTCTTCCTTTCCACCTATCGACTTCACCCTATCCTCCGACATATCACTATCACTCCCACCTACATCATCTTATTGCCTTCCCAGTGACCCTTCCACCAGCTCAGCTACTACCCTCGTATTTATCTTTCAGTCCCATTGTCCCCCAACCACATTCCTGACGATGGGTTTCTGCCTGATATTCGATTGTCCTGCTGTTTGGATGCTGCCTGATCTGTTGTGCTTTTCCAGCGCCTCACTTCTCAACTATTAGAGACTGAGCAGATCCCATATCTCACAAAATTATAACTTCTTGTCGTTCTCCCCCTGTTCTTTCTGAGTAAACTTTATCCACAGAGGTGAATTCTTTTGAGAGATCAGGCACTACCTCCATACCCAGCCCTTGCCTAGGCTGTGCAATTTCCTGCAGCTCCTCGGCTCCACTTGGGGTCTCCTTTACCAGTTTCACTACTGCCACTGGGCTGAGCCTCTTCTACCACATCTTTCCCCAAAGTGTCTTCCTTTAACGCCCAGCACGGTGTGTCCCAGTTTACTGCAGTGAAAACAACATTTCCACTGTGCCCTTCCTAAACCACCAGCACTGTAATTTTATGTGTTCCACTCCCTTATAGCGAGAGCACCTGAGGCCTTTCACCACCTTTCAACCCCCTTGGGCTTCTTTCTTCACCTGTGGTAAAATATTGTGAACTACTGTTCGCTTTGTAATGTGTGATCGTCCCTTCTCCCAATTACTATCCCTCACGGGATGAAATTCCTGCCAGAAGCTAAATTTCATCACATTGCACAATGCATATTTACCTGCCATTTCTGCCGCGCTGCTCACTTCTTGAACTTTCTATTCATTCACATGAATTTTTACTATCTCTGGAAGTGAGTCTTTTAACTTCTCCAGCAGATTAATCTCCCTTCAGGCCTCACAGGTCTTATCCATTTTTAAGGCCAGCACCCACTTGTCAAAATGACTGTTGTTAATTCTTTCAAACTCAATATAAGTCTGACCTGGTTCCGTCTCTATTTTTCTGAACTTCTGTCTATATGCTTCTAGTACCAATTCATAACCAATCAAAATAACCAATTTAACATCTTGATAATCTCTTGATCCCTCATCTGACAGCGCTGCACATACCTCACCAGCTGGGCCCATCAGCTTAGTCTGAACTAGCATTACCCACAAGTTCACTGGACACGTCATCTGCCTAGCCATTTTTTCAAATGAAATGAAAAAGGGTTTGACAATTTTCTCAACGAAATATGGCAAGTTACTAACCTAGTTGTATACATCCCTACGTTCTCCCTTCATCTCCATCCTGTTAATTTAAATTTCTTGTCTAATTCCCAACTTCTGAATTTCAAATCCCCTCTCTCTTTCTTTTTCCTCTCTTTCTCTTTCGTCTCTCTCTGTTTCCATCCCTTTATTTATCTTCTAACTCCAGTTGCCACATTTGCAATTTAAGTTTTTATAACTCTACTGCAGTTGCCTGTTTCTCTGATACATCAAAGTGCTTAACCAACTCCATTACAATTTCAGCTTCCCTTTTCTCCCTGGTTGAACCCAATTCCAACCTATTTGCTAATTCTAACAAATGTCCTCCTTCTGTCTTTCTAAACTTCCTTGGAAAATTTGGGAACCTCTTTAGTAATGTGAACAGCCATTTCCCTCACTTTTCATTTAACCAACCACAAGTAACAAAATTAAACGAATTTTCCCACTGGTTTTATTTGAAGATCAAAGTCACTAATTGCAATGAGTTGGAATTTGCTGCGACCTGTTGTATCTCAAATCTGTTCAGATCGGTCCAAGTGCCACACGGCAAGGCCCCAAACTGTTATGACATCAATGTCGAACCCCTCTGTTAATTAAAATCACACACCTAGAAAAGCTCACCTCACATCATAATCTGTCAAAACGTGAGCGATAGAGAACTCCTAAATTCCACTAATAAACAACAAACAACAATTTATATCTGTGCAAGTAAGCTCGCTGAGCTTGAAGGTATGTTTTCAGAAGTTTCGTCACCATGACGAGGTGACATCATCAGTGGGAGCATCTGCTGAAGTGCTGGTGGGATATCCCACCTCTCTATTTATAGGTCTTGGTTTCTTAAAGTGGGTGAAGTCATTTCCGGTTATTTTAACAAGAGAATGTAGACAGGATCTAAATTGATGCGTTTATTGATGGACTTCTGGTTATAATACGATTCCTCTAAGAAGGTCCTTGCGTGTCTTAGTATGTGTGTGTGCTTTGTCCCAGTCAAAGTGGTGCCCTTCTTTGTCTGTATGTACGGAACGTAGTGATAGTGGATCATGTCTTTTGGTGGCTAGTTGGTGTTCTGTTGTTTATTTACAATGTGTTGTGCACATATGAAAAATGCGACTTATCTGCACACACACATTGATTAAACAGTGTATATAAAATCATTTTTCCACCATTGAAACTGTCCTGTTATTGTGTTACGAGGATAGATTAGATTAGATTAGATTACTTAGTGTGGAAACAGGCCCTTCGGCCCAACAAGTCCACACCGCCCCGCCGAAACGCAACCCACCCATACCCCTAACATCTACCCCTTACCTACACTACGGGCAATTTAGGATGGTCAATTCACCTGACCTGCACATCTTTGGACTGTGGGAGGAAACCGGAGCACCCGGAGGAAACCCACGCAGACACGGGGAGAACGTGCAAACTCCACACATTCAGTTGCCTGAGGCGGGGCGGTGTGGACTTGTTGGGCCGAAGGGCCTGTTTCCACACTAAGTAATCTAATCTAATCTAATCTATCCTCGTAACACAACAACAGGACAGTTTCAATGGTGGAACAATGATTTTATATACACTGTTTAATCAATGTGTGTGTGCAGATAAGTCGCATTTTTCATATGTGCGCAACACATTGTAAATAAACAACAGAGACACAGTTAACGAAAAATGATGCATATGATGTATAAAATTGATAAAACATTAAAACATGATTTGATCCTCTCAACGAACCCTCCTTTTCTGGGATTCCCAACTCTAATCTCTCATTCTTACCAGGATGTGTGCACCAAATTCTTGATTCTGGTGTCCCAATTTATTTCAGTTAATCCCCTTTCTACCGGGACTTCAATATGTTGGCCTGGTGGGTTCTTTCCAAAGCTAGTGTCTGTCATATTATTGGAGATAAATATTCTGGCATCAGACTCAGCATTTGAACATATTACTCTGTTGTACATGCACTGTACCAAGGACCACAGCACACAGGCATTGCCAAAACATTGGGGGATGTTCATCTACTTCTTTCGATAATGTAGCTTTCTCATTTTCCAGATCTCCAGATCTCTATCCTCTCTCTCCTTCTCCCTTTGTAACTAGTTAAGAAATCCACCAATTATTCTTCGTGTCCCGTCTCCCAAAACTCCTCCTTTCGCTTTATATGTAACGCTCTTTCAAGATGTAATGTGGTTATAATTGAGCAATGTAACTACAAAGACATGCGGGCGTAGCTGGCCAGAGTTAATTGGAAGGGGAGCTGAGCAGGAAAGACCATGGAGCAGCAATGGGAGGAGGTTCTGGGGAGAAATTCGGAAGATAATACCAGAAATGCAACCCAAAGAACTTGAAACATACTCAAGGGAGAACAAGGCAGCCATGAGTGATAAGGCATCAAACCAAAAGAGAAAATATACAATGTGCTGAAGATGATTGGGACTCCAGAGAATTCATTGGCTCTGAAACTACATAAGGCTGGCATTACTGACACTACAGAGCTCTTAATCATGGTCAGGTAAAGAACCAGGGGAAACACATTCACTTTAAACACAGCAGATTGGTATTTCTCAATGAAAAATATTTAGGTGAATTAAATATTTGAATTAAGATCAGTTAAATGCTTTTGCGGAATGTGTCAGATTGGAAGCAAGACCCGGGGAGAGAGACCCTCAGCAGGATGAGAGTTTGAAAATGGAAGTATTTCCACATCAGAAACCAGGTTAGGTCACTGAGTGCAGGGCTGATGGGTGAATGGGTCTTAGTGAGAATTGGGGAACAGACAGCAAAATTGCATTGCAGATATTGCAGCTCGAAACTGTGTATTCACGTAGTGCTGTAGATCACAGAAGCAGGAGAAGCAGATCTGCATTCAAACACAACCTGTAACTTTTTGCCAGGGTAACACCTCAGTCTGTCATTGGCATCAACACCATCTATGGCTCAGTGACGAGGGTGGGTGAAGATGTCAGGGTCAGAATCACGTGAACTTTACCTGATGCTAACTCATTAAAGCTACCAGACTTGACCAACAGATCTGTTCGAAGCAAACTACTCCGAGGTCTGAAAGTATGAAACCGGACAGAAAACCCAGCCTCAGCATCAATGTCGGAAAAGGGAATGGGAACACAGTCCTGTCGACCCTGCAGAAACCTCCTTCCTAACATCTGAGAGCTTGTGACAGCATTTACAGAGCTTTCCCACAGACTTCACAGAAACATTGGGAATGGAAAACACATTGAGCCTCCCCATTCTAGTTCATGGAAAAACTCTCCTCAATGCACTTACCCCACACGATATACATATCCATTCATGTGAATAACCTTGGGAAGCTATAAAATAGGCGGTGCAGTAGTACCTTTGGTCCATCGAGTTTGCGAACCAATTCAATATAATGATGGTTGGCCCTTCATTTCCACACCGTACTCCTGCTCTTCCACTATCCCTTTACTGTCTCTAAATCCTTATTTATAATCAGTGTCTCGGTTTCCAGGTGCGAGAGAATTCCCCAGGTTCCCGAGTCATTGAGAGCAGACATTTATTATCATCTCAATGCAGAGTGACTGCCTGTATCTAATACTGTGGCCCCTTGTTTTACAAGTCCCAGCCAGGGGAATTATCATCCCTGCTTCCAATCTGTCTCACCCTGTCAGAGTTTTATATATCTCACTGAGATCTCCACTCATTTTCCTAAACCCCATGGAATACTTGCCCAGTCTCCCATACTCTGCTCCCATAACAAGCCCGTCATCCCAGAGACCAGTCTGGTCATCCTTCACTGCTCTCCCTCAATGTCAGGTTTGTCCTTTATTAGGTAAGGAGACCAAAACTCCCCACAATAGTGCACAATGTTCAAGATGATATCTCACCAAGGCCCTGTACAGCTGCAGTAAGACACCTTTTCTCCTGGACTCACATCCCCTGAAATGAAGATCCACACACCATTTATCTTCCTCACTGCTTTCTGTTTCGGCAATATTACTTTCAGCGACTGGTGTACAGGGAGATGCAGATCCTTTTCAGTGTTACAGCTCCTCACTTGGTGGGTCTGTGTACACTGGGCAGCGTGCCAATGCCATGCCCAGTTTTGACTTCTGGTTACAGAACTCACTGCACTGCAGGGGCCTCAGAGGTTTATGCAGAAGGAAACAACAAACAGGAGCATACGTCCCTTTGTAGATCAACATGTTTCAACCAATGCCTTTCAAATGGTAGGCTGCCAATTTATCGTTTCCACCAAAGAGCACACCGTCTCCTCTATCCACATTTTTCTCCATCTGTCACGTATTTACCCATTCACTCCAATTGTCTTCTCGGTGCTTTTTTATAACCTCCTCACCCATCCACAATCCCACATCCGTTAGTGCTGTCAGCAGGCTGGGATATATTGTATCTGATTCCAGTAACCAAATGTTTAAAGGGCATTGTGAACAGCTGGGCCCCAAGCACCGATCCCTGCGACACCTCAGCAACCGTCCTCTGTTAATTTCTATTTATTTATTTCGTGAATCTGGGTGTCACTGGCTGGGCCAGCATTTATTGCCCGTCCCTAGTTGCCCTCGAGAAGGTGGTGGTGAGCTGCCTTGTTGAACGCTGCAGTCCACCTGCTTGGTTGACCTCAAATGCCATTAGGGAGATAATCCCAGGATTCTGACCCAGTGACTGTGAAGGAGCGGTGATAAAATTCCAAGTCAGGATGGTGACTGGCTTGGAGGGAACCTGAAGATGATGGTATTCCCATACATCTGTAGCCCTTGTCCTTCTAGATAGACATGGGAGTTGTGAAGATGGTCTCTGAGGATCTTTGGTGGATCATTTTATTGCAGCGTGTAGATAGTAAAACACTGCTGCTGCTGCTGCTGCTGAGCGTTGATGGTGGAGCATTGTGGATGAAGGGACAGTCAAACTGGCTGCTTTGTCCTGGCTGGTATAAAGCTTCTCGAGTGTTGTTGGAACTCCACTCATCCAGGCAAATTGGGAGTCTTCTATCACACCTCTGACTTATGCATTGTAGATGATGGACAGACGTTTGGAAGTCAGGATGTGAGTTACTCGCCGCATTATTCCTAGCTTCGGACCTGCCCTTATAGATACTGTGTTCATGTGGCGAGACCAGTGAGTTTCTGAGCAATGATTACCCACCAGGAATTTGACACTGGGTGATTCAGTGATAGTAACACCATTGAATGCCAAGGTGCAGGTTAGATTGTACTTTACTGGTGATGGTCATGGCCTGGCATTCGTGTGGCCTGAATATTACTTGCCACTTGTCAACCTGGATACTCTCCAGATCTTGTCGTGTTTGAACATAGACTGCTTCAGTATCTGAGGAGCCACAAATGTTGCAGAACATTGTACAATCATTGGCGAACATCCCCACTGCTGACCTTAAAATGGAGGGAAGGTCATTGATGAAGTAGCCCTGAAGAAGTTTTCGGTCACTGCTCGAGGGACTCCTACAGACTTGGAGCTGACTTGACTGACCTTTATCAACCATGACCACCTTCCTACGTGTCAGGTATGATTCTAACCAGCGGGGAGTTTGCCCCTGATGCCCATTGATTCCTGTGTTGCTAAGGCCCCTTGATACCACACATAGTCGAATGCAGCCTTGATTTAAAGGGCTATCGCTCTCACCCCACCTCTGGAATTCAGCTCTTTTGTCCATGTTTGAATCACGGTAATGAGATCAGGAGCTGAGTGGCCCTGGTGGAGCCCAAACTGGGCGTCATTGACCAGGGTATTACTGAGCAAGTGCTACTTAAAAACACTGAGACCTTCCACCACTTTACTGATGATCGAGAGGAGACTGATGGGGTGGCAATTGGCCGGATTGGATTTGTTCTGCGTTTTACATACAGGAGCAATGATTACTTGGGGAAATTTTCCACGTAATCAGGAAAAGCCATTGTTGTAACAGTATTGAAATAGTTTGGCTAGGGGAGTGGCAAGTTATGAGCACAAGTTGTCAGTACTATTGCCAGAATGTTGTCGGATTATGGACCCTATGGAGTATCCAGTATCTCCAATCGTTTCTGGATATCGTGTGGACTGAACCAAATTGGTTGATGACTGGTAACTGAATTGCTGAGGACCACTGGAGGGGGCTGAGATGGATCATCCACTCCGCATTTCTGACTGAAGATTGTTGCGAATGAATCAGCCTTATCTTATAAACTGAAGGGCTGGGCTCTTCCATCATGGAGGAAAGGGTTATTTGTGGAATCTCTTCCTCCAGTGAATTGTTTCATTGTCCCCAACGTTTCTCGGCTAGATGTGGAACAACTGCAGAGCTTAGATCTGTTCCTTTGCTTGTGGGATCACTTAGCTGTGTCTATTACTTACTGCTTATGCTGTTTGGTGCACAAGTAGTCCTGATTGGTGGCTTCACCAGGCTGACACCCCATTATCAGGTATGCCTGGTGCAGTTCCTGCCATCCTGCACACTCCACTGAACCAATATTGATTCTCTAGATTGATGGCAATTGTGAGGGGGATATGCGGGAGGCCATGAGGTTATGCAGGAGTACAACTTGGCTGCTATTGATGACTCACGACACCTTATGGACATCCAGATTTGAGCTGCTAGATCTGTTCGAAGTCTGCCCTGTTTAGCAACGTGATAGTACCACCCAAAATGGTGGAGGTTATTCTCAATGTGAAGGTGTGATTTTGTCTCCACAATGACTATGTGGTGGTCTCTCTTACCGATCATATCATGGACAGATACTTCTGTAACTGGCAGATTAGTAAGGCTGTGTTCAAGTTTGTATTTTCCTCATGTTGGTTCTTTCCCCACCTGCTGCAGAACCAGTCGAGCAGTTATATCCTTTGGGGCCTGGCCAGCTCGCTGTAATGCTGTCGCTGAGATACTCTTGTTGGTGAACATTGAAATCCCCCACCCAGAGTAGATCTTGCGTCCGTGCTACCCTCAGTGCTTCCTCCAAGTGTTGGTCAGCATGGAGGAGTACTGATTCATCAGTTCAGAGAGGCTGGTACATGGTAATCAGCAGGAGGTTTCCTTTCCCATGTGCAAAGTAATGCCATGAGACTTCATGGGATACGGAGTCACTGTTGAGGACTCCAAGAGCAATTCCCTTCTAACTGTATCCCACTGTGCCGCCACTTCTGCTGTGTCCGTCCTGTTGATAAGACAGGAGATATTCGGGGTAGTTAATGGGGTGTCTGCGATATAGTCATACTCACAGAATCATACCTTACAGACAATGTCAGGCTGTTGCTTGACGAGTCTATTTATTTCTTTTCACCGTTTCCTGCCAGCTGTCCCATTCTAGAAACATAGCCATATATTAGCACCCAATCCACTCAGATTTCATTTTGCAAATTGGGCTTGGAGCTTTACCAAAATCTTTCTAAAAGTCCACATGTTTTACATCCATTGTTTCTCTTTCATTTGTCTCCCATTCTGTTTCTCAAACATAATTCCCATGTCATAAATCTACGTCAGTGTTGCCTATGACCATCACTTTCAGCCACAATAATTTCTCCTCAACCAGTTACTTACTATGTTCTATGTTCAATGTACTCTATCATTTTCCCACACCAGACTTGGTTTTCCTTGTATTTTTTGAAAGTTCTGTGAAGACAGAACTGAAGTAGTGGCTTCATAGTTCTGCCATTTCCCTGTTTCCCATTCTCTATTCTCTGATTTCAAACTGTAAGGAAACTGCACTTGTTTTCTCATATTTCTCACATTGACATAATTTAACCAGCTATTACAGTTCACTCTTTTAACCCTTGTGAATATACTCTTCAGAAAGCCATCAATTCCTGCCTTAGACTGCTCAATAATTGACCTTACACACCATACACTCACAGGAGCACAGACTCTGTGCCAACAGAAATACAGCACAATCTATATTAGTCCCACTTTCCTACACCAGGCCCATAGCCTGGAATGTTATGACACTTCCACGTGCTCGTCCAAATACTTTTTAATGATTGTGAGGTTACCCGTGATAATCCCCCTTCTCAGGAAGTAATCCCAGAACCCCACATCCTCAAGGTGAAAAAAATATTTAAATCCTCTCTGAACCTCAAACTTTTCACTTTAAATGTGTGCTAATTTGTTCTTGACCCTCTGACTAAAAGGAACAGCTGCTGTCTTTCCACCCTGTCCATGTCCCTCATAATCTTATCCTTCTGAATCACTGACCCCTCAGCTTTCTCTGCTCCAAAGAAAACAACCCGAGCTTATCCAGCCTATCTCCATAGCTGATATGCTCCATCCCAGGGAACATCCTGGTGAATCACCTCTGCACCCTCTCCAGTACAATCACATCTTTCCTGGAATGTGGCTCCCAAAGCTACATACAGTACTCCAAAGCCCTGTATTGCTCTTATAATCTACACCCTGATTATGAAACACAACACCCAAGGTCCAATTCTTACCTAGTCCATTAACCTGTCCAGTCACATTCAGGGATGTGTGGAGAAGCACCCTCTGACCTTCCCAGTGTGCTACCTTTCATTGAGTCCTCCCCTGCCTGGTTCCTTCTCGCAAAGTGCATCACCTCATATTTATCAGGGTTACATTCCATCTGCCATTGATTTGCCCATCTGACCAATCATCTGCATCTTCCTGTAACTTAAGGCCTTCCTCCTCACTGCGAACCATCCGGTCAATCTTAATGTCAAACATACAGTTACTTATCACATCTCCCCCACTCTCCACCTAGCCCTCTCCACATTCACATCTTTTTTTATGAATAACACAAACAATAAGGGACATAGCACTGATCTCTGTGGTACACCAGGGGACACTGGTCTCCAGTCACACAAACAGCCTTCTCCCACCACCCTCTGCCTGCTGCCATTAAGACATTTCTCCTTGTAACCTGTCAAGGTATCCTTCATATTGTGAGATTTTACATTATTTCTCAGTATCCCGGCTGGAAGGTCAGAGACCTTCTTACAAAACTAAAAAATCGACCTCCTCAAACTAATTCAATCAAATCCATTAGATGCGACTTCCTTCTGATAAAGTCACGATGATTATCTCTGATCAAACCTTGTGACTCTGATTGGAGTTCGATTTTCTCGTTCCCTATTTTATCCTGTAGTTTCCTTAACAGTGATCTAATACTCACTCGTCTATAGTTCCCTGGTCTATCTCTCCCACCCTTACTGTGAAGTGGAATCGTATTCGCAGTCCTCCAGTTCTCTGGCACCTCCCCTATGATCAGATTCTAATTAAAATAATCAATCAGGGTCATTCCTCCCTTGACCCCAACAGCCGCCTGTGATACAACTCTTTCAGACATGGAGATTGGTCCAAATTTGTACAGAACAAAGCCTCAAATCCCTACTCGTATTTTACATCAATCTGTTCAAGAGTTGTCCAGTCCATCTTCTTGAATTCTGTACCTGCATCCTCCTTCTCCCAAGTAAAATAGATGTGAAGGTCTCATGTTACAATCCATCAATATTCTCCCGCTTGACACACAGATTGCCCCTTTGGTTTCTAATGGACACTGACTCTTTGCTGATTATTCTGTTTGACTTGTCCGTGTAGAATATCGTGGGATTCTCCCAGATCTCGCCTACTTGTACTTCCTCATGTCCCTCTGTTATTCAGTCCTTTCGATGTTTCTAAGATTCACTACGATCACCTCTCATGTTTCGAAACTTCAGATTACAGGCTGAGTTACCCCGTCAGACAACCTTGCCAACTTCGGGGTTAATGTGGAGAATAGCTTTTGCAGTTCCTCTGTAGTCAGTATATTCTTTCTTAGATTGGGAATCCGAGCGATACACAATATTCGAAGTGTAGTCTCATTAACACTCGATGCAACTGGTGTACGACATCCTCTATCTTCCAATTACATTCACATGAATGTAAACCTAATTTTTCTTTCCCATTTGCATATGTTCTTCCTAATACCTCTCAGTTTAACTTTTCTTATGAGCTCAGTGTGTGAGTTCTTTTAAAAAGCTCATGAATATCCAACTATACATTATCCATTTGTTGTTCATTGCCTATGTCCACAAGAATCATCTTCAAACCATTCCAAAAAAATGTTTGCCACTTCTGGTTTTCCATTCATCGGTGCATTCTCACACTCCCCAGTTATGTTTTTACCTTCTAAATATCTAGTAGCATGTTCTTTGTAATCGAGTCCAAGAGATACCTGACTGCGGATGACAGGTGAACTGTTCTGTAGTTTACCATTCTCCAAATTCATCCTTTCTTAAACTGTTGGATAATATTTATAACCTTTACCTTATCCAGATTGGATAAATGCCTTTCGGGAATGTGTCGGAAAATAAAGTGAAAATCCGCGATGCAATCAACATGTCTGTTGCTGCTTCCTCTGAAATTTTTGTATGAAGTACATCTAGTCTGTCAGATTTATCAATACTCAATCCACTTTTATTTTCAAAGATGACCTCAACACTGATAAGAATGATCTTAGACGTTACTTACACAAGTCCCATGGTCACTTAGTATTTCTGGGAGAATTTCTGGACATTCTTCAATGAAGATAGACACAAAGAAACTGTTTCTTTTCCCTGCGATTTCTCTGTTCTCTGCAATAAATTACCCTGTCTGCACACCAACTGTTCCACATTTGGCCTTGTTTTTATTTTTTTGATACATTGATAGACGCTTTTTAGCAGTCTTTATGTTTTTCTTTCGTTTGCACGCTTTTTCTCTTTTTGATTTTCTTCTCAGTTTCTTGGTCATCCTTTGCTGGGTCCTACATCTCTCTGAATCCACTGGCTTACTGCAACACTTGGCATTTTTCTAAGCTGCCTCCTTTCATCTAATAGGTAGATGAAGGTGGGGTTAAAAGTGATAGTCGAAGAGGAGGGTGGACCAGATTGATAGGAAGGACTATGGACATATAGGAACATTCAAAAGGGCGGTGCTGACTTAGAAGGTTGGAGGAGGATAAGGTGGGATTAGTGGAAATGGGGAAATGGGGAAATCCACTATGATCCCCTGTGGTTGGAGGGTCCAAAGGCAGAAGATGAGGTTTTCTTCCTCCAGGCTTCTGGTGGCTCGGGTTTAGCGATGGAGCAGGCCCAGGACTCTCATGTCCTTGGCAGAGTGGGAGGGGAGTTAAAGTGCTCAGCCACTAGGCGATGGTGTCGTTCAATGTGGTTGTCCCAGAGATGTTCCCTGAAATGATCTACAAGTTGACCTCCTGCCTCACCAATGTAGAGAAGACCACATTGTCTTTAATGGATGCAGTAGATGAGGCGTTCTGTCTCCCTTCATCACCTTTCACTTTCAACCCCACCTTCATCTACTATCGTAATCCCAGCTACCTCCCTCCTGCCGCACCCTCTTGTCATTTATCTCTCAGCCCCCTAGGCCCATAAGCTTCATTCCTGATGAAAGGATTATGCCTGAAACATCGATTTATCTACTCTTAGTATGCTGCCTGACTGTGCTTTTCCAGCACCACACTCTTCGACTCTGATCTTCAGCATCTGTCATCTCCACTTTCTCCTCACACCTTCATGGTCTGCATGACTCAGATTTCAAATGGTTACTTCAAATACAACAAAAACTGTCGTGTACTCAAACAGCATAAAAGAAAACCAATACATTGTGGTCACTGTTCCCAAAATGTCCTTTCCAGCAAAATTTTCAATTAGCTCTTCTGATCACTCAACACCAATTCCTCAATAACCTGATATCGAGCTCAGTGCTCAACATAATGTTCATGTAAACCATCTCACACGTGGTCATGAGATCCATTTTCCCAGCATTAGCATTCAATTGGGTTAACACAGTTTAGATATAATGTAAGCAGTATATTATTACCGCAGTACCCACAAATGTGTATATCTCATTTCCTGTTTTATAACATGTCCAGCATTTGTATTGCAGCTTTCACTTTGATATATAACTCCCATCAATGTTTGCTCCATCTTACTTGATTCTGTGGATTCTGAGCGATGTGGGCTCTGGAGAGATTAATGGTAGAGATCATTTCGCCACATCATTTATGAACTTCTCAAACTTTAATTTCTCCAGATCTCCCGTTATGCTGATGGAGGAGAGAAGGACAATGATTTTCCAACAATGCTCTATATTCCCCCAGAGAGCTGAGACAACTCTAACCTGGGTGGGATCCTTACAACAGGCTGGTAAAATGTTGCTGCTGCTGTACAGGGTCTTAGTGAGATCTGGAGTAGTGTGTACAGATTTAATCTCTTCAGTGAAGAAATGATGTTGTTATATTGGAAGCAGCTCAGAGATGGTACCCTCAACTGATTCCTGCAATGAAGGTGCTAGCTTATAACCAAAGGATGATCACGTTGACCCAGTAGCCATTGGAGTTTACAAAAAATAAAGATGAACTTACTTCAACATCGATGACAGATGTATTCAACGAGTGAAGCGAATTACACAGATAGTGGAGGAACCATTCCGTTCTCCAGTGTGTTACACAGGAACAACAGGAGGATATTCAAGCCTTCGACCCTGTTACACCAAAACAGGATGAGGCTATTCAGCCCCTGGAGCCTGATATACATTTACAGAAGGAGGCCAATTAGCCACTTGAGCCTATAACAGTAGGACATGCTGCACCAGTATCCTGTTAAACAGCAACAGGATCAGTCCATTCAGCCTCCTCAAGTCTGTCACATAGGAACTGGAGGAGGTCACACAGTGACTGGAGATTGTTACACTGAGATAACAGGAGGCCATTCAGACCCACCGAGCCTATTGCAAGGGAATTGGATAAGGATAAAAACTATCTGAGACTTCTTTAATGAGAAAGTTCAAGTAATTTCGACACGTGTCTGTTGTATGGGAACAAGATAAGACCAATCAATCCCTCGGAACCATCTCCCGGATACCTGAGGAGACCGTTCAATATTTCCATGGAGAAGTATGAGAAGACCGATCAGCCCATCAAAATGTTCGAGAGCAACAGTAAGATTCCATAATCTCCCAATCCTCTAAAGCATCAATAGGAGGAGGTCATTCTGGCCTTGGAGACGACAACATGGGAACACCAGAAAGACGTCAGCCCATCGAGTTTGTACAACAGCAGGATGGTGAGTCCATTCAGCCACACATGACTCTTATACAGCAACTGGAGCAGATCTCTTAAAAACGTTTGCCCATTAAATAGGAATTCAAAGAAAACGTAAAGGGTGTCGAAAGGGAGGAACTTATAATAATGGTATACATTCGGGACTAAAGTGTAACAATAAACCATTATAATTTAAGGCTAATTGTTAGAGTCCATTGTTCAGGACATTTGCAAAGTTAAACCACAATCCAGCATAGTCAACATGGTTTTACAAAGGACAATCAAGTTTGAAGTGTTTGCTTGACTTATTTGAAGATGTCACAAAAAAGTTGGATCGTGGGAGATGGAACATATCTGGTCTTCCTGAAGGCATTGGATATGTCGCTTCTCCAAAGAGTAAGTGGTAAGATCAGACAACATGGGTTTAGGAGTAATTTATTAGCTTGGATGGAGGATTGGTTAACCAACAAAATGGAGTCAGATGGATTAAATGTGTCATTTTATTTTGGCAAATGCAATTTGTGGGGTGCCATTGATTTCAGTACGCATGCTTCAACCAGTTGCATTGATGGTATTACTGTACTCGATTGACGGGAGAGAAAATACAATGCCACATTTTCAGATGACTCTCACATCGGTGGGAAATTACTTCGGAAAGATGATGCAAGAGATTTTAAAACTATATGGATAGGTTGCGTGAATAGGCCAACATTTAGCAAGGAAAATTAAAGGGAATAAATATGGGGCTATTCAAATTGGCCAGTATAATAGAAAGACAAATTATTATCTAAGCGGAGAGCAAGTTCAAAGTATTTAGATGCAGAGGGATCTGGGTGTCTGCTTGCATATCACAGAAAACGTACCTGTGGGTACTTCAAGTAATGAGAAATGCAAGCATAATTTCAGCGTTTATTTGTAAAAGGATAGAGTAGAAATGTAGGGAGTGTTCGTGTAGCTATGCAAGGCATTAGTGAGGTTGCAACTGGAGTACAGTTTGGGTGTCCTGCAGAATGAGGTATTTCCATTGGAGGCAATTCAGAAGAGCTTCATTAGATTGATTCCATATTTGAAGTGTTTGTCTTATGAAGAGTAATTGAGCAGTTTAGGCATATACTCTCGAGTTTATAAGAATGAAAGGAGATCTCATTGAGGTCTGTAACATTCCAAAAGTAATTGAATGTGTAGATATGGAGTGGATGTTTTTTCATGTGGCGCAATCTACAACAAGAGACTAGAGTTTTAGGATGAAGGGATGGCAGGAAAGTGGAACAGAGATCGTATTGACATCAGCGTCATCGAGGGGTTGGATTCCTCACAGATGCTCCTTGTTCTTCTTCAACCCTTCGACAGTGTTTCACTGGAATGGGGGAGGACTGGGTATCATACATGAAGCAGGCACTCAGGATAAATCAGTCTCAATCAGTTAGACAGAACGTAACCAGTAGGGTCACACAGTGACCAGCGCTGGGTTCTCAACTTTTTACAATCTATATTAATGATCAGGAGGATGGAACAGATATCCAGATGCTGAGTTTGGTGATGTCGCTGTGGTAAGCAAGAGATTAAATTATCAAGAGAGGGTGGAGAGTCTGCAAATAGATTCAGAAATGTAAAGGCAATAGATAATAGTTTAGCAGGTGGAATTTAACATGATTTAACCTGTCATTTCATTTCCAGGAATAACGGAAAGCAATATGTTACTGAAATGGAGAGGGATTACAGGACTTAATGATACTGTGTACTGGGGGGTTCACTCAGCCCCGTTCAGACATGGGAGGTTTTGCTCCATCCCTGATCGTCTACTCCCAGACAGTCAAAGTGACCCGCTTGCTCTCCATACACATAGGATACTTTGATCTGGTTGATTGGTGGTGGGGATGGTGTTTTGAAACGTGCATCAAGGGGACGGCCTTTATCCAAGATATATTCATTTCTTTCTACGTGGAGACCCGATGACGATGGGAATGGCTGACTGCTTCTGAATGAACAGACCATGACTTCTGCTAGGACAGTGGGTATTCATCAACATGATGTAGTGTGCATGGGCATACTGTAACATTAATAGGGAGAGAGAGAGAGCTCCTTCAGTTCCTCTACCTCTCCGCATTGACATGGATACTCTGCAGATGCCATGGACACCATCGGGAATCCTACCAAACTGGATACAACCGGCAGCTCCCTGCTGAGGGAGAAACAATCTATTTACCTCATCCACCATATATATCCTCCATCACCGAATGATGACATTGTTGTTGAGATACTGGGAAATGATGGATATGTCACCTAGTCCTGCGTGGAAAGTTCTGGATCATAGAAACTGAATGAAACTGTGACCCTAACAGCCCCTGGCAGCACTGTCCTCCCCCTAGTGTGAAGCTGCAGGTCGTGTTGAAGGAGGTGACACCGCTCTGTGACCAGCTCCTTGTTCAGTCATGGTCACCTCACACTTTGATCCTAGGTTAAGTGGAGTTTGGGAAATTGTTCCTGGAAAATCCGGGGTGGATACAGCAGACCCTCTTCCCACACACACTCACTCTGTGGTTTCAGAGCTTCCCCTCTCTGCAGCCTCTGCTCCATTTGTTGTTCATTTTGCAGGCTCAGATGCTGTATCCACAGTCCCCATACTCCATCCAGAGTTGGGTCACCAAATCCTCAGATCTCACTGAATGTCTGAGGCAACTTACAGCACAACCTCCAGCAAAGCACCCCCTGCCCTTCCACTAAATTTTCATTTGCAGAAGCCAGTCAGAAGCCCCTCGCTACAAGTGTTTTGGACAAGACCAGATTCCCTCAAAATATTTCCAGAAGGTCGTTTAGACCCAAACCTTCCCTTACTTTAAATATAGATGTGAAGTGCGTGTTCCAGTTATGTTGTGACTAGTCAAACCACTCGACATTGAGCAAAATATAATCTATTCAAATGCTTTAGTTAAAATACAATCAAAGGAAATAATGTTTTGGGATAGCTTATATGTTGGAACACTTACACAAACAATAGATACTTTACCTTCTTGGTTTACACCGCTTGGCACAAAGATATATTCAAATACAGATCCTAACAGCAGTTTTCCAATCCAGGGGGAAACAACATCTACAGAGCTCTCAGAGAGAAAAGCAGCTGGGGATCATGTATTGAAACTTCCAACCCTTCTGGGATCCCCAGCAGCTTCTGGATGCTGCAGCTAAAAGTAAAATGAGGAAATCTAGTCTGGGAGAGCTGGCCACTGTCCTTCCATTGTTACCAAAGTTTTAATGAAACCTAAAATCTCAGTTATTTATTTAAACTGTTTTCAGACAGCAGTTCTGCACCTCTACCTTTAACACCTCTCTTCAAAATAAAACCCAAGAGAAATAACCTTTTTACAGTGATAGTATCCTCACAACTCCATCTTTAATAAAATAATCCATCAATACACAAAGGTGGATTCATTTTCGACCTCCTAATATTCCTCTATTAGTAGACTGAAATGCATTTATATTACATTGACTCTGAGCATACAAATATTCACATCTATTTCGATTTCAGTCATTTTACTCCTGCCACAGAATGCCTTTGTCTTTCTTCATCCAAGTCTCCACACTTAGGTTTTATCGCCCTGTCGCCTGTATAGTTTCAAACTGAATGGCAGCAATAATAAGCTCAATCGAAACAGACTGGTATTTTTCTCCCTAAACTTCACCAAAAATTTTAAGGGGTTATGATCAGTGATAAAGATTTGTCTCAGGTATGTTATTGGCAATGTAAATCTGAAATGTTGCAACGCCAACTCCAAGCTCAAGGCCTCCTTCCCCATTGTGGAATAAATCTGTTGATGTTTCCACTGGACACGCCAATCACACGTTACATAATGGAGTGCTTCTAATCTTTCCAATCGTCCTTTTGAATGACACAGCTCCTAATGTCTCAGCATAAAAGAATTACATGCTTCTGTATCTCTTAATGCTCTAACCTCTTTACCTGCTTCTCCTGGCCTATGCCAGTAAACCTTTACAAGTCCTCGCACATTCTTCTCCATCTCTCACAGAAACCAAACTTTGATTTCTGAACTCAATCATCATCAGCCATTTCAGCTTCTAATCTTGCTGTTTTAACTCTGCTCTTCCACACGAGTTTTCACGGCTGCAGGAAGTGAATTGTTGAACTTCTCCAAAATAAGAATCTTTCTAAGAGTGTCATAGGTTTGTTCTGTTTTTAATACCCTTACCACCTTTCAAAATTACTTTGTTTGATCTTTTCAAACTCAATGTGCGTTTAACCAGGGACCCTCTTTTAGATTCCTGTAACGCTGTCTGTCAATGTCTGGCCCAAGCTCATATGCACTTCAGATGGCTTTCTTTACCACTCCATACTGGCCAGATACCTCCTCCATTAGGGATGCAAATACCTATCAGCTTTGGATCAAATCAATCCACATGGTCACTGGTGTCTGCATTTGTTTAGCCACTTTCTCAAATGAAATTCAAAAGGCTTCCCCATCCTTCTCATCAAATTTAGAGAATGCCTGGATGCATTTAAACAGAACCTCTTTAGGCCATTGGTTACAATAGGGTTGCTCAACCGCACTATCCTCCTCATCCCACCGACATTCTACCTTCATCTCCGCCTTCTGTATCAACTTTCCCCTCTAATTGCTAACTCTTTAAGTTGAAACTCTCTGCTTTTCTTCTGTCCTTTTCTTTCTTTCTTCTTCGTTTCTTTTTCTTTTATTTCTACTTTTCATCATAATTCAAACTCTTTCAATTCCTTCTCAGGTTCAAAGACCATCATTTCCAAAGAGTTTGATGGCGGTTCCACGAAACGTAATTGCCGATCTATAGCTGTAATTAACTCTCATTTTCTCACAGACAATCGCAACCCCAACTCCAGGTTGTTGGTCAATTCCTAAAGCTTTACCGTCATTCCCTTTTGTAAAACCGCCAACTTCACTTTTCAACACCCAGAGAACTCTTAATGACTGAATCTTTAGATACAAAATACTGTTTAAACCAACCGAAATCAACATCCAGAAAAAAGAGACTATCAACTACCATACGCGACCTTTGAACCCAATAGCCTCCTGGTGCATACTCTCCAATGTCTGCATGAGCTTATTCTGGATGATTTGGTTTCCTCCCATAATCCAAAGATGTGCATGTCAGGTGCATTGGCCATGATAAATTGTTCATATTTTTCAGGGATGTGTGGGTTAGTTGCCTTCGTCGGGGTAAATGTGTAATAATAGGATAGAGGAATGGGTCTGGGTAGGTTACTCCTCGGAGGATCGGTATGGATTTGTTGGGGAGAATGGCCTGTTTGCAAATTCTAAACCCAATTTGGTATTATCGATTTAGAACCGGACAAGAGTCCACAGTTTGCTATCGTCGAACCAGACTGTCTCAAACTGTTTAAAGAAGGTAGGTTGGATGCCAACCTTTCCTTATTTTAAAGGTAGATGTGAGTTGGGTGTTCCAGATGTCAAACTATTCAAACCACTCACCATTAAGCAAAATACAATATATGTAAACACTCTAATGAAAATCCAATTAGAAATGAAGATGAATTTAGAATAATTTTTCTATTGGCAATCTTAACCGAGTAATGGATACAGTACCTTCTACTAATGAACTGTTCCAATATATCAACATCCCATAAACACATCCCTTGGCAAAAAGGAACTTTCAGACATGCATTCTTGCATACAGTTCTCCAATCCAGGAGGAAACACCATCAAGTGAGGTTCCAGAGAGAATAGCAGCTGTGGATAATTTACTGAAACTTACAACCCTTCTGGGACCCCAAGCACCTGGTGATTGTTATAGCTACAATATATAAAAAAACTAGAAATCCTGGTCTGTGCCAGCTGGCCATTGTTACTGCTATTTATTTGAAAACCCTAAAAGCCCCAAAAGTTATTTACTTGAGCCGTTTTCAGTAGGAAGTTTTGCCTTTAAGCCCTCTTACTAAAAAAAGGAGAAAATAACCTTTTATTTAAAAAGTGGCAGCATTGTCAGGCAATTTATATGCGTGGTCCTTTACTCAGTGGGCTTCCTTTTGTTACTGATCGCATGGTCACCTGAGAGCGATAGCCACAGGTACAGACCAAGTTACAAGGTTGTTTCTCATAACTTCTGAAACACGCCTGTCAATGGACCATCACATGGGACATACCAGGAAGTGAAAAACAGCTTGACACACCCCATTTAATTATTTCTGAGCTACACAATGCCAGCACTCGATTCAATAGGGAGGCCAAAACCCAAGGCCAGGGAAAGAAAGAAAGGGACAAGAGATTCACATTAAAGACAGAAACAGACAGTTAATTAACTGAAAAGATGTTGTGGAAATATATGGAAAACGTCAGGGCAGTGGGACTAACTGGCGAAGTGAGATCTTCGAGAGTAAAATTACAAGAATGAGAACATTGAATAAAGACATTGTCAGATCAGCTGAAATGGTTTGTTACATCAAGTTCTCAATCTGCTTCACAGAACACCACAAACAACATAAACTGGGACAAGATGACAGCCCAGCATGGAGAGCTGTGCAGAGCATGCTCGTGTGTTGCTCAGTAAACTGCACTATCTGCACAGCATAGAGAGTATTGCAAACTTTACTAAGATATGCTAACGATCCTCGCAACAGATAACTGCCGATAATTGGAAGGTTTGCTCTCTCTGTGTGTTCATCAGAGACTGAGAGAGTGTGCGCGATAGGCGTGTTTGAATGCGAAACTCATTGTTTGAGAAGGAACGCACATGGAGAAAAAAATTTTAAATACGAACAACAGGCTTTTTGTTTATCAATAGAGAGAACGAGGGAAGTTTCATGGACAGATGAGATAAAGTGTTTGAGAATGTTAAAATAAAGGCATTGCCAGACACAACAGCAATATACATCGGCGTGCACATGAATGACAGATGGATGGGAGTTTGGTGTGAGTTCGAATCAGATTTGCTTCGGCAGGTTTGAAGCCGGGAGCGTCAGCAGCAGATTATTGGCTTCATTAAGATTGTATTTCGTAGCTCAAGTTTCAAACAGCAGATGGAATAAACCAGTGAGATATATTCTGGAGTGGTGAGTATTTCAAGTTCGAAATGTTCAGGGTATGGTGTCAAGAATCAGCTCATTGTCAAAAGGATCTCCCACAGTTGTGACCTGCAGATATTGGCCAGGAATGGGATGGAGACAGTGGAAGGAAGTGGAGTTTGTAACCAGAAGAGTAGAAAGTGACCTCCATGCTCTTAACAGTAAAGGCAATGAGACAATGCATTGTGGTTCTCCCCTGAAACTGAATAGTTCAACATAGAGACCCGTGAGTAACACTGCCAGAGCAGAGAGCGAGACAGTAATTGAACACCTTCATTGATGCAGTTAGTAGTGGTCTGTAGAGTGAATATCTGGATTGTGAGATTCAACAGGAACAATAACAGTGGCAGGAAGTGTAGACAATATGAAATAACAATAATGCACTCATAACTTGTTGATAGAAAACAAAATCTGGATAGTGACACTCACCAGGAACACCAACGATAGCCAGGAATGGATAATAAAAGTATTGAATAATGAAAAGAGCGAAATAGATCCGCAATGATAATGACCACCAATCAAATTCAGAAAGAAAACAAACATAATCGGAGAAGCTCCTGTATATTGTTGGAATATTCCTGTCTAATGTTCTCAGATTCTGATCCATTGTTGGAATATTTCAGTCTAATGTTCTCTGATTCTGATCCATTGTTGGAATATTTCAGTCTAATGTTCTCTGATTCTGATCCATTGTTGGAACATTCCAGTCTAATGTTCTCAGATTCTGATCTCTCCTCCCCTCTCTCTGGATCTGCTGATCCCTGTCAGTGCTGTCAGTGATGCTCCCGCTCATGTTATGGGTTGACACATTGAACGGAGCCCATTTATCATTAAAAGATGGAAAGCTTCCACTGAGATAATTAGACTCCATGGAGATTGGCATTAATCACAGTCACTGAACAAACAGGCCCAGTTAACCAATTCAAGACATCACTTTTCATTTACTGGTTTTGGATGGAATGGATAAGGTTGCTGAGGGATGGACCATAAATCTTTCAATATTTTTAATGTTTTTTCCCCTTGTATATGAGAGTATTAACAGAACACTGCAGCGGTCGATATATGTTCCACTCTGTTTATGAAAATAGGCAGTTATAAAATGACAGATCTGCTGCAGAAAAAAAAATGTCAGGTGGGCAAGTTTCTAGATACCTGAAACAAAGTACGGTACTTATTGACCAGTGTGAGGCTACTCCTGGTTTTAATGCCCTGTTTTCAAATTCTTTCATAACCTTGAGACAGAACATTGAGCTGAAGCTGTATGAGGTGTCACTGAGAGGGCACCTGGAGTACATTGTGTTATTTGTGATTCTGTAACTGAAAAGGAATGGGTCTCCATTAGATACAGTTTACCGGCTGCTCGTAATCCACAGGTTGCTGTGTCTCGGATCTGTTACACAGGGACAGGAGGAGGCCGTGCAGCCTCTCGAGTGTGTTTAGAAGAACTGGAGGAGGCCATTAAGCCTCTTGGGTCTATTACAGAGGGACAGCATTTCCACTGTAATACAGAGGGACAGGAGGAGCCTATTCAGTCTCTCGAGCACGTTATAGAGGCACAGGAAGTGTTTATTTAACTTTCAAGTTTGTTATGCATAAATATTAGTTTTAAATTAATTATGGAATCGGAAATACCTGATGTCAACATTAAAGTTCTAACTTTGAACAAGGCCAATTTTGAAAGTGTTAGGTGAGCCCTGTGAAAGGCAGATTGGGATATCCTATTCACAGGTTAAGGGATGGTTGGAAAATGCAAGTTCATCAAAACTTGGTTTCAGAGAGTCCAGAGCAAACGTGTTCCTATTAGTGAGAGGGGCAAGGCTGGTGGGTGCAGGGAGTGCTGGATGGCTAGATATATTGATGTTATGGTCAAGGTAAGGAAGGAGGCATATGTCAGGTAAACAGAGCTGAGATCAAGTGAATCGCGAGAGGTGTATAAGGGCAGCAAGTGTATCATCAATCGGGAAATCGGGCCAGGAAAATGTGGACAAGAGATTGCTTTAGAAATTGGGTTAATGAGGCATTGAACAAATTCTACAAATCCTTCAATGGCAAAAGATTAACTAGGGAGACAATAGGGCCCCTTAAAGATCAGTAAGGCTACCTATTTATGGAACCACAACAAATTTGAGGGATACTAAACAAGTATTTCTCCTCAGTATTTAATGTGGAGGAGGTTACAAGAGCGAGAGAATGAAGAAATATGCAATGATACCTTGAAAAGTGTCTATATTACAAGGAGGTGTTAGACATTTTAAAACACATAAAGGTGAACTAATCCCTGGGACCTGATCAGTTGTATCCCAGATGTTTGCGGGAAGCTAGGAAATAGATTGCTTATGCATTTTGCTGATATATTTGTAACATTGATTTTCACAGGTGAGGTGTCAAAAGACTGGAGGGCTGCTAACATAGTGCAATTATTTAAGAAAGTAAAGAAAAAAACAGGTAACTATAGATCGGTGAGCATGACGTCAATGGTGATTAAATTGTTGGAGGGGATTTCGAGGAAAAAGATCGATATGTATTTGGAAAGACAAGGACTGAAGAGGGCTTTGTACATTGGAGATCACGTCTCACTGACTCGGTGTAATCTTTTGAGGAAGTGATGAAGATGATTGATGAAGACAGGACAGTGGATGTTGTCTTTATGGAATTCAGTAAGAAAACCAAAATGGTCTACATGGTAGACTGGTTAGCAAGGTTAGACTGGCTGGGATCCAGGGAGAACTCGCCATTTAGGTCCAAACTTTTCTTGAATATTGGAGACAGGGCGTGACAGTGACATTTGTTCATTAAACTTGGAGACCTGTGACCAGTGGCGTGCCGCAAAGATCAATAGTGGGTCCACTGCTTTTTGTCACTGATACAAATCATTTACATTTGAGTATATGAAGTATGGTCAGTAAGGTTGTAGATAATAACAAATTTGTTGGTGTCGTTGACAGTGATGAACGATCTCTCAGACTATAATGGGACTTTGTTTAGGTGAACCAAGGAGTGGCAGATAGAGTTTATTTTAGTTAAATGTGAGGTGTAGCATTTTGGCAAGACATATCAAGGCCAGACATATAGGTAGGGTCCTGTCGAAAGCTGCCAATCAAGGAGAATTCCATAGAAGTTATCGAATCCCTACAGTGAGGAAACAGGCCTTTCGGCCCATCGAGGCCACACCGACCCTCTAAACAGTATCCCTCTAGACAAACCCCTACCCTATCCCTCTGAACCTGCATTTCCCATGGCTACTCCACCTCGCCTGCACATCCCTGGGTACTTTACTCAATTTAGCATGGCCGATCTACCGTTATCTGTATATCTTTATATTGTCGGAGGAAAACATAACATCCGGAGGAAACTCATACAGACACGGGGAGAATGTGCAAACTCCACACAGGCATTCATTCAAGGATGGAGTTAAACCCAGATCGCTGCGCTCTGAAGCAGCAATGCTAGTCACTGAGCTACTGTGTCACCTTGTGGTTCAGGTTCTCCGTTCCTTGAAAGTGCTGTCACAGGTAAACAGTGTAGTGAAGAAGGCACTTGGTGATCTTCCCTTTATTGGTCCGTGCTTTGTGTCTAAACATTTTCACGACGCGTTGCATCTGTACAGGACATCGGTTTGGCCACTTTTGTAATATTGCCTTTAATTCCAGTTTCCCTGCCGTCAGAAAGATGTTGTCAAACTCGAAAGGGTACAGAAGAGATTTAAAAGAATGTTGCAGGTGTTGGAGGGTTAGAGTTACAGGGAGCGTTTGGATAGGCTGGGGCTATTTTCAAGTGTTGAGGCTGGGGGGGATCCTTAAAGGGGTTTATAAAATCATGAGGGGCAAAGATAAGGTAAACAGTCAATGTCTTTTCCCAGATAGGCGAGTCCAAAATTAGAAGACAAAGGTTTAAGGTGAGAGGGGAAAGATTTAAGTAAGGACATGAGGGGCAACATTTTCACACAGAGACTGCTGCGTGTATGGATTGAACAGACAAAAGAAGTGGTGGAGGCAGGTACAGTTACACCATTTAAAAGGCATTTGGATGGATACATGCATGAGAGATGTTCAGACGGAAATGGGCCAAATGCTGGCAAGGGGAACGAGATTTATTTAGGATATTTGGTTTGGCATAGACGACCGGACTGAAGGATTGTTTTCTGTACTGTACATCTCTGAGACTCTATTGCCTTTTGAGTGTATAACACTGGAACAGGAGGAGGCTACTCAGCTTCTGAATTCTGTCAGTCAGATTGTTTGCTCAATTACTGAGAGCAAAATACAAAAATACATCATTCAGATTTTGATGGTGATTTACAGAATCAGGAGAATTGCTTTTAGTCAACAGAAGCTGTAAGGAATGTGAAGAGGCTATTCAGTCCCTCAGTTCCATTCCACAAGAGCAGGAGGTGAGCACAGAGCTATTGGAGCATGTTACACAGGAACAGGAGGAGGACATCCATTTTCACAGACTTGGGATCAGGAAGCAGTCATTCAACTGCTTGAGACTGGGACACAGGAACAGGAGGCAGTCATTCAACTGCTCGAGGCTGGGACACAGGAACAGGAGGGAGTCACTCAACTGCTCGAGACTGGGACATGGGAACAGGAGGGAGTCACTCAACTGCTTGAGACTGGGACAGGGGAACAGGAAAAGGAACAGGAGGCCGTCACTCAACTGTTCGAAACTGGGCCACAGGGAAATCTGTAGGCTAGTGAGGCCCCAGGATCCTGTTACACATGAACAGAAGGAGGTGCCTCACTTCCCACCAGTATGGGACATTTGGAGAGAAGAGGAGTTTGCTTGGAACAAACATAAATACATGAACAAGTTGCATTAGTGGTCCATTTAATCCTGCCCCACCATTCACTAAGACCACGGCTGATCAGACTGTGATTTCCTCATTCCATTTTACGGAGACTGTACTCTCTGCAGCCTCTGCTCTATTTGTTGGTCATGTTGCAGACCCAGATGCTTTAACAATAGTCACCATCACTCATTCTAAGGATGAGTCAGGATTTGAAGGGTCCAATAACAAGAATGAAAACATAAAATAAAGGTATAGTCAGATGTTTAGTTCTCTCACATTCGCAATCAAACTCACATAAACAGCCCATCCATAATACATTAGGGATGGAGCACTGTGTAGATATGGCTAGCGTACTGCTGAATGCAACCCAACAATATCCAGAATGGAACTCTGTGCAGCCCACACCAATACTTGATCTATATTCCTGGGATAAATGTCCAGCGTGGGGAGATGTGCAGACCCCACTGGTTTATTCATATATAAACACAGGTTGTTCTAGTTTTCGGTAACACTGTGTTAGATCACTGCCCAGTGTGGGGAAACTTGCTGGAAGTGACAGGATGTGCAGCTCCCATCCAGTTACAGCGCCAGATCGCCACTGTACCTTGACAAGTTTTGATGTGAAAATCATTGTAAGGGAGAGATGTAAATGAAAACAGTTGAAACACCAATAGTTCTGATTAAGGCGAGTATCCCACAAGTATTTAAAGATGAAATAACTGAGATATTATCCGATGAGGTTCTGTGAATGGTACAAGGAAGGAAGAGGGGGTTAGTTGCCTCCAAATCATCAATGGGAATTAGAGGAACAAATATGCAGGGAAACTGGTGAGAGTAGCAGGAGTATTAGGATTGTCATAATAGGTGATTTAAATTTTCCTAACATAGACTGGGACATCCAGATAGTTAAGAACTTCGATGGAACGTAATTTCTTAAGTTTGTTCAAGAAAGTTTCCCAAACAGTATATAAAGGGTCCGACAAGGGAAGGGACACACTCGACCTACTGTTGGGAAATAGGTGACGGTGGTAAAGTGGGGGAGTATTTTGGGAAAAGTGACTGGCGTTGTATTAATTTTAAAATAGTTATGGGAGGGACAAAATTGGTCCACAGATTCAAGTTCTAAATTGGGGCAAGGCATATTTTGTTGGAATTAGACAGAGGATTGCAGTGTTAATTGGAGTAGTTTGTTTTCAGGTAAAAGGATGTCGGGCACGAGGGAGGGCTGTAAAAGTGAGATAGCTCGAGTTCAAGGTTTATATATTCCTGTGAGGGTGAAGAGAAAGTGAGGCTTGAAGAGAAAACCCTGGATGACAAGAGATATTCAGGCTCTAGCCAGCAAAAAGGAGGCGTGGTTCAGGTACAGGCAGCTGGGATCAAGGGCATCCCTGGAGGTACACAGGGGATACAGGAGTTTACTGAAGAAGGAAATCAGGAAGGCGAAAAGGGAGTATGAGATAGCCTTGGCTGAGACGATTAGAGTGAACCCAAATTCACTATAGTAAAGAAAAAGAACAACTAGAGACAGAATAGGACGCCTTAAAAACCAAAATAGGCACGCATGTGTAAAACTACAAGAGATGGTTGAGGTCCTCAATTTCCCCTCTGTGTTTACCATGAAGAAAGACATGAAGTCCTGTGACCTTTGGGAGGTTAATTGTCATATCTTGGTACTGTCGAAATCACAGTAGAGGTGCTGCTGGACATATTAGAATGCACAAAGTCAGATAAATCTCTCGGTCCTGAACAGATATATCCAAGAGCACTGCAAGAGGTGAGAGAAGACAGGGGCCAAGGTCCTGGAAGACTGGGCGGTAACAAATATAGTGCCCTTCTTCAAGAAGGGCTGCAAATAATTGCCTGGGAAATACAGACCAGTAAGCTTCACATCTGTTTGCAGTAAACTACTTGAGAAGGTTCTGAGGTACAAGATATGCATGCATTTGGAAAGACAGAATTTGACTTGGAGCAGTCAGCATAGCTTTGTGCGTGGAAGATCATGCCTTACAAATTTTATTAGGGTTTTTTGAGGAAGTGACCAGGAAAATTGTCGAGGGCAGGGCGGTCAACATAATCTATATGGATTTCAGTAAGGCCTTTCGTAAGATTCCACATGAAAGGCCGCTCTAGAAGGTTAGATTGCACAGACTCTCAGGTAAGCTGGCAATTTGGTTACGCAATTGGTTTGACATTATAAAGCAAAAAGCTAAGGTGGAGGTATGCTTGTTGGACTGGAGGCCTGTGACAAGTGGAGTGCCTCAGGGGTCGGTACTGTCTCCATTGCTGTGTGTTATCTAGATCAATGATTTAGACGAGAGTGCACAATGCAGGTTAGTAAGTTTGCAGATGGCACTAAAATAGGAGGTATTATTTACAGTGAGGAACATTATCAGAAATTGCAGCACTACCTTGATCAGCTGGGGAAGTGGGCTGAGAAATAGCAAATGGAGTTTAATATAGATAAATGCAACATGTTTCATCTTGGAAAGTCAAATTCAGGTGGGAGTTTAATGGTGAATGAGAGGGCCTTAAGGAGTGTAGTGGAACAAAAGGATGTTGGAAATCAGGTGCATGGTTGTCTGAATTTGAGTCGCAGATATACAGGACAGTGAAGAAGGCTGTTGGCACACTGGCCTACATCAGGGCATTGAATATAGAAGTTGGGACATTATATTGCAGTTGTACAGGATGTTGGTGAGGCTGCAGTTGGAGTATTGTGTTCAGGTTTGTTCTCCTTGACCTAGAAAGGATATTATTAACGAGAAAGAATGTACAAGAAATTTACAAAGATGTTTCCTGAGCTAAAGGGTCTGCGTTATAGGGAGAAGTTGGACAGGTTAGAACATATTTCTTTACAGCGTAGAAAACTGAGGGGGATTATATAGAAGTGTACCTCTTATCAAATCATGAGAACCATGCATAGGGTGAATATTTCAATTTTTTTTTGCAAGGTTGGAAACCAAGGACTAGAGGACATCTGTTAATGTTTGGAGAGGACAAAAATAAAAAGGAACCTGAGGGTCAACGTTTTTACATAGACTGTGTTTAGCCTTTGGTATGAGCTGCCAGTGGAAGTGTTTGAGATGGGTAAAATAACAACATTAAAAAGGTATTTGGATAAATACATGGATAGGAAAGGAGCAAGGGCAGGGAAATGGGGTGAGTGTGGATGCACATTTTGGTCGGCATCTACCAGCTGGGCCGAAGGGCCTGTTTCCATGCAGTAGAAATGTATGACTGTAATTACGTGTGATTCAGGATAGAGACAGAGAGGGACAGACTGAGAAAAAGTGTCATGGAAAGATATGTTCACAGGTTTTAGAATGCTGATATGAAGACATTTCGATAGTATCATGCAACACGGGTCAGTCTTATGAAGAATTATGAGTGAATGGAATAATGCTGTGAGTTCAGGCGATGGGGAGTTTTGAATGAGCATTTGTTCTGCAACTTTGTAATTGGGAGTGAGGACAGCAGAATCTTCGGCTCATTGAACTGTATAAAACAGGAATTTGTCTCAGTGTCATTTTCATTGAGTGTGACAGAGGGATTGTCTGTGCGAAGCTGAGCTAGTTTCCTGGTGCTATCTTATCGAACTCACCTCATTAAATACCACCCACCCCACCCAGCTCTCATTGAATGCCAGCTCGATTCTCCCACCCATCATGATTGGAGGTACTCATAGTCGCCAGGGTTTCCCGAGATATTCCGTGTTCCTTGTCACTGGTGCCATCTTTAAAAGGCCAAGGGGCATACGGCTGAGCTTTCTCAGTTTGGAGCTGCCCTGTACAGTTTACCCCGAGCATGGCAGATAGTTTGTTGACGGTGCATGGTGTGCATAGTGGATGGGCTAGTGCAGAGCGGGGCCATTGCCTGCCCAGAGGAGGCCACACCACCAGACCCACCGAGCATGGTCTGTGCTCACCACCAAATTCAGTGTAGCATCTGCGGCCTGAAGAAATGTCCAGCAAAACAGGACAAGCATCAATAACCTTCCCCGGTCTGTCAGGGTAATTGGTCACTGTATTCTCTCTGCTCCCTCACACTCACTGTATATCTGTTATAGCACGACCAAGGCTCATGCTCCACCACTCTCACTGCCGCATGCAACAGCTTCGCTCTCTCTCTCTCTCGCCTTTGAAATACCCCCCAACACAGTTAGAGAATATTCTGGAGAACACCGAATATGGAATGTTCCAGATAGTGTTCCAAATAATGCCCACTTTCAGGAAAATGGCAGTGCCCCAGTGTATAACCACATAAGAGGAAGGAGTAGAGATGCACTTTTCCAAATCACACATATTTCAAACCATGTTGAGGCCATTCAGCCCTTCAAATGTGCTCTAGCATTTAATAAGTTCCCAGCTGATCTGGTGCTTTTCTCAGATACTGGAGCTTTCAGTCATTCAACCCTCTGCATTCCTGTCACTGTCCAGACGGCACTCAGGCACTTTTACCCCAATTTTGTTCAAGCGCCTGTTTGAGGGCATTTCCGATGGAACGCACTCTCCTAGCAGTATATTCCATCAACTGTATACTTTCATGCAACAGTCAGCATGCTTTACACAGACCAAACAAAAATATACTTTCATTTTATGGTTATAGATATCCAATCATACTGTGTAATTCTGGTTATTTCAGTTGACTCACCATAATGATATTAAACCAAAAACAACTTTGAAATACGTCTTGTTATAAAATACAATTTCGAGCAGAGAATGTTTTTACCCTTGCTGGGCCCAAGGGCTTTTTTCCACACTGTAAGGATTCTACTAATTCTAAATCACTCAAGTAAGACACACCCCTTGCTGCCCACAGTTTAAACCTGGAATCCATTATCCCAGGATGACAACCCAGTATGCCAATTATACGGGTAAGAAACATGGTTTTGACTGTATTGCCCTCAATGTGACGCATTGTCATTCATGCTTTAACAGTATTGATAATTATTGGGTTATGACAATACTCCATAAATGTTATATCCGTTATCTGAACTGTACCACTTTCCTTGTTATGAGTGTTTCTCTTGCCCTTTGTCTGTGACTGTTTCTGTGTGTAACAGTTACACAGTCTCCCACTCAGTTGCCTGGACGGCATGTTTGTGATGTAGAGGGAGTTCAACAGCGCAGGTTCAGTTCCTCACACTGACAGAGGTTACCAAGAAGGGGACGCTCTCTCAACCTCACCCCATCACCCGAGATGTGGTGACCCTCAGGATAAACCACCATGAGTGGACTGTCTAATGAGAGTTCTTTGGGACTCTATTCTATCAATGCTAGCATTTTAATACTTTTAAAAATATCTTTATTGAAAAAGAGAATTTTAATATTATAATAAACCAATAACAACACAACTCAATTAACTGATCAAAATTGCACCCATGTGCATGTAAATACAAAACAAGTTAAAAACACGAAACGGACAGAAGAAAAACAAAAATTAAGAGTAAATAATTAATAAATAATACTGCTCATTGTAACAAAATGATAGCTCTCGTTCTTCAAGAGCATTAGCTGATATCCCTTTTTATGTTCATTATTCTTCCTCTTTGGATATAAGATTCATTAGATAATATCGTCATGGCTGTATAAAAGCCCTTCTGAGAGTGGCAGATAAGCGTGTATCACGGTAATTCAAAAAGGTCTGCCATGGTCTTATATAAATCTCTGTTTTTGGTGCACCATGCTGGTGAGAATGGCCAAATGGATATTCTCCATGAAGAGCTTACGACGACCCAACAGACCCGGGCGGGGGGTGGGGGAGGGTGTTGGGTTTTTTTTGGGGGGGGGGTGGTGATTCAGACACAACAGAATGCTTTTCCTAGCACAGAAACTAAGGATATTTTTTCACTTGTGCATCTGTGTAAAGTACCCTGGGCAGGCCCAGGAAAAGAGAAACCAGGTCCATCTCCAATTCAGTCCCCTCGACCCACTCTATCACACCTGATACAGTGCTCCAATATATATGAAGCCTGCAGCAGGACCACATGCAATGAGTAAGAGTGCCTGTAGTCATTCTGCATTTCGGACATGCTGAAGATAATCCCATTTTGAATGTTGGGAGATAATCTAGTGTCAGATAGGCCATATGAAGAATTTCCAACTGCATGGAAAGAGTCCTATTACAAATGAAATTCTTCGAGCATTTTCACAAATATCCTCCCACGGCTCCGAAGTGTTCTGAACCCCCAACTCTCTCTCGCAGACATCACAAAGCTGCACAGTCTTGTCTAAGAGGACACTCTCCAACTAATGATAAAGGGTACTGTGGGAGAGTGTATTCTAAGCAATAAGCAGCCTCTTCTCTCTATCGGATCTGTAAGAGTCTGGTAGAAATGTTTTTTTCAATCAAATCTCTGATCTGGAAAAGAAAGAGAAGAGGTCTCGACTAGCCAGTCCATACATATGAGTTATTTGATCAAATGACATCATTGTTTCTCCCTCAAATAGCACGAGGTGCCTCAGTAGTGAGCATTGCTGCCTCACAGCACCAGGGTTCCGAATTTGGTTCCGGCATTGGGAGCCTGGCTGTGTGGAGTTAACATATTCGAGGCCTGTCTGTGTGGGTTTCCTCCCACAGTCCAAAGATATGTTGGTTAGATGAATTGATTATTGATAAATCACCCATAGTGTTCAGTGATGAGTAGGTTGGGTCATTAGTCAGGGGAAATATAGGATGGTACGGGAATGGGTCTGGGTGGGCTACTCTTCAAAGGGTCAAAGTGGACTTGCTGGGCCCAAGGGCTTTTATTGACACTGTAAGGATTCTACTAATTCTAAATTACTCAAGTAAGACACACCCCTTGCTGCCCACAGTTTAAACCTGGAATCCATTATCCCAGTATGACAACCCGGTATACCAATTATAGGAGTAAGAAACTATGGTATTGCCCTCAATCTGAAGCATTGTCATTCATGCTTTAACAGTATTGATAATTATTGGGTTATGACAATACTCCATAAATGTTCTCATTTTGTCTAAGACCAGCAGACCAATAAGGGTTCACTTTGTCTGAGAGGGTTCAATATCTAATCCTATTGACGCCGAGTCCTCAGCGGCCCAGGCACTAACATAGGATAAAAAAGACCTGAATTCATAACTTTTAATCTGGGAGATCTACTCCCCACAATGTGGGGTAGTTAAAATTTGGTTAGCTTGATAGAGAGTCGCTTATGGTGCCAAATGAAAGAGTTAACCAGCCATAAAATTTCCTAAATGTCTGTCTGGGAAACATCAAAAGAAGCTTTCACACGGGTTATAGTAAATGAGGAAGGACATTCATTTTAAGAACAGCTATCCGACCTATCCAGGATATTGGAGGTGCCTCCCTTCTTTGAAGGTCTTGTTTAATTTTTCAAACAAATAGACATAGTTCACGTTAAATAAATGATCAAAAATGGATGTAATGAATATACTGAAATAGAGAAACCTCCCCACCCCCCCACCCACCCCCATCCATTTAAAAGAAAAACAGGATTTACCCTCAAAATCTGGTATTTTCCTAAGGCCTCCCATAGGCATGGCCTCCAACTTTGTAAAATTAATCTTAAAGCCCAAAAAGGCGACGAACGAATTAATGCATTGCATCACGTGAGCTGCCGAAATTGTGGGATTTGACAAAAATATAAGACCTTCATCTACCAACAACATAATCTTATGTGACTTCTATCCCATTACTGGGGCAAGTATGTTGGGGTAATATTCCCAATTGTGCAGGATGCCAGCGAACCTAAGATTGTTTCAGGGATGGGGAAGAGATCAACCCTCTTGTGCTATTTATGCGAGTTCAAGAAGAAAATAAAATCTCTACTTGTGAAGTAGAACTGCCTCCAGACATCCACCAGCTCTAGTTCTGCACACAAATCCACTAATTGCGTACATTATGACGAGGGTATTGGGGACCTTTGGACATTCTGTCCACCGTGGGGTGCATAAGAGAGTTGAAATATCCTCTACAATAATGTGCCATGATGCAAGATAACTTAATTTGGGAAATGCATGTACCAGGATTTTAAGCGGGTGCACTGGGTGGCAATTCAAAATACTGTATTAATTCCCACAGTTCAAGACTTTGAGGATCATGATCCTTCCATGAGTGTTTAATACAATCTAGTAATTTAAATGGAAGATTCTTACTATCCATTCTGACCTTTCCCCTACTCCTAGTATTAAAAGACGCAAAATAAACCCGATCATAGCCGCCCTGCTGTAATATCAAATGTTCCTTGTCATCACGGTGCATCTCCTGCAATAGAGCAACATCCACCCTCTTTGATTTTAAGACGAGCAATTACATTTTTCCTCTTGACTGGCAGATCACTACCCTTAATGTTTCAGGTACACCATTTAACCACATAATAATCCATGACACATTGCAGCAACATTTGAATTCGAGTGAGTTTCACATCGAATTACACATCGCTGAGCATTAATGATAAAACACTCAGCGACCCTAAAAACGATACAAACTATTACTACTACAACTAACAAGCTCGCAAAACTTTCCAAAGCTAAACACATTAAAAAAAAACAACGAACGAAACAAAATCCCAAGTGCCAATGACATTTTATATGGAAATTTACCCCGCCCATTGGGGGCGCCAACATATCCCAAAATTTTATCTTCTGCCCACTACCAATATGGCATTCAGGGCAATTAATAACAAAAAACAGGCTTCAACTGTCCTTAGGTCGGCAGTCTGTCATCACAACTACCTTTGTAACTCCCTCCAGCTTGAGCCACACCTCCGACACAAGCAAAGAAAGAGAAAACGAGTAGTAATACTAATGAAGAAGTTAAAAGTGTGAACTCTACCCATCCCCGACTATAATTTAACACTGGTTAATACCAGAAAAATTCAACAAAATTTCTTTAAGGGAGAAACATGATTATCTAAACATCCAGCTTTCCTTAAAATATCCACAAAGTTTTCGCTTTCTCTGGAGAATCAGACGAGTTCATTGATCCATTCAAAGCAATACAGAGCACTGCTGGGAACCTTAAGGAATACTGAATCCTGAGTTCCCTTACTCTTCTCTTGATATCATCAAAAGATTTTATTTCCTGAATCACCGATGCTGAAAAGTCATAAAAGAACATAATGCTGGATCTCTCGTGAATTAAAACCATCGGAAACCACACTGAGCTTCCATCAGTCTTTGTTTATCCCTGTAACTATGTAACCACACAAGGACAGGGCAAAGGTGTTGGTCTGAGTATAACCACCGTGCCGTAACCCAATGAACTTCGGCTTCGAAGTGAAGGAATCACAGCAGCCAGATCAAAGCTGACCACCTGCCGTCTGGCCCAGCAGATCGACGATGTAAACATTCATCGTCCTGTCCCTGTTCTCGAGGTGGTCATCTTGTTCAGTTAAGGTTGGGACCTGTATTTCAAGGGGAAGGATCCTTTCCCGAGAGGAATTGATCACAGTCTCTGTCAATGCAGTTCGTCACTTGACATTGTATGTTCTGTTTCCAAGGCTGTCTAGTTGCTGCTCATGTTTTTGGACAAAGTCTGACAGCGGTTCTAGCCACAGCTAGACTTCTGTTCAGTCATGCCTTCAATCATTTCACTTAAGTTGGTGAACTCAGTAACCAAGGCCTGGTGAGTAACTGGGTCCATGGAACGAGCAGAGTGGGTTGCAGCTACAGCCTCAGGTATGCTCGATGCTTCTGATGGGTGCACCGTGTGTTGGGACTTACTCGATTCTTTCCCGTGTTTTATCATTTCCACTCGACAAAACGGGATTAATAAAGATTCTATAGCTCTTTTATTGTTGAATTTTAAGTAAATGGCTGGGATGGAGTGGGTTAGAGTACCACTTTGCCCGTTCTGTGATGCAAAGCCGAGCAAAGCGGACCTTTTGGATCGTGGCCATCTTGGACTCCCCCTTAAAATTTTATCAACATTTTAAATTCGTTTTGCACTTTATTAATGAATTTTCTGGAGCTGTGTCATTTGGTACCATTGTCTACATTTCCCGCCACACTGCACATTCTTGCCAATCCCCGATAATCCTCGACTCCGTTGTTACTTATGAAACTTCTGTCTGTGCCTCAAAAATATTCAATATCTCTGCCTCCATTGCTCTGCGGGGAAGAGTGTTCGAAAGACCTACAATGCTGAAAGAACAAAACATAAACCGCAAGACCTGAGTTTGAGATTAGTTTTTCTTTGTCTCCTTATCTGAGAAAGGATATAATTACATTGGAAGCAGTTCGTAGATGTTTCACTTCTTGGATTCCAGGGATGAGGGCCTTATATTATGAAGGCTTTAACAGGTTACACGTGGAATGAGAGGCGATCTTATTGAAACATACAGGACCGAGAGGAGAGTGGATCAGATATATACCCACTGGGTATAGTCCAAATTTCTTGTAATTTTTGTAGAATCTCTACAGTGTGGAAGCAGGCCATCCCATCCATCAAGTCCACAGTGAACCTCTGAACAGCATCCCCCCGAACCTTCCCCACCCCTTCTCTATCCATGTAACCTTGCATTTTCCATTACTAACCTACCTAACCTACACATGCCTGGGCACTATGGACAATTTAGCATGGCCAATCCACTCTAAGCTGCATATCTTTGGACTGTGGGAGGGAATTGGAGTATCGTGAGGAAACCCACACAGATTCCTGCACAGAGAATACTCAAATTCCACGCAGAGCATAGCCCAAGGTTGGTAGTTAACCCAGCTTCTTGGTAACGGGAGGCAGCAGTGCTAACCACAGATCCACCATGCACATCCATTAGTCCTATTAATTACTTGTGGCTGACTAAAGAAATCTGCCTGACTTGTTCCTATCACTGAACCTGATCCAGTCTGAGACCTTTATCATTGGCCATATCACGAACCTGGTTACATTTAAAATTTGTTGTGAGCAGTGGAGGAGTGGGACTAGAAAAGGAAACAGTGACACCCTCCAACCTCAGTCAGAATAGAAATTAGGAAAATTCATTCAAGTGGGAATTCTCTTTGTGATATATGACTCTTTATTTTATATTGAGGCTAGTTTCGTCTGGTTGTCCATAGACGGTGAATCAGGGATAATAGTACATGGAGATAAAAGTGTAGCTGGGACCACAATGAGATGAGCCACGACCTTATTTAGTGGTGGAAAAAAAAACAAATTACTGTGGATTCTGGAATCTGAAACCAAAAGAGAAAATGCTGGAAAATCTGAGTAGGTCTGGAAGCATCTGTAAGGAGAGAAAAGAGCTGACGTTTCGAATCTAACTGACCCTTTGTCAAACCTAATAGAAAGGGAGTTATAAAGAGGTATTTATATGAGGAAAAATGCCTCGATATTTCTCCCCTTTATTTTTAGCTTTCTCTCCTTACGGATGCTACCAGACCTGCTGAGATTTTCCAGCATTTCCTCTTTTATTTACTAGTGGAGTAGTTTCAAAGGGCCGAATGGCCCATTTGTGTCCCTCAGCCCTGTGTTCTGATGTTCCATTCAGCCCTTCAGACCTGCTATATAGGGACAGATCGAGGTCACTCGGATGGTTAGGTGTAGTTTTGGAAAGGTATTTGGAAAATGCAGGCTGGGTTGGGAAGCGACCCCACCGCCAATCCCTGTTTCCAAATTTGCGTCATGTTACAGAACCAGATACGCTGGGATACAGCCCACATACCCCACCCGGGTTAATCCAAGCAAATCCTCTGCTCTCCCTGAATGCAACATTTCACAACACAACTTCCAGGAAAACAACCAGTTACTTTCCAAGAGCATAACATGTGAAATGAATAAATAGAGTAGGCTATTCGGCCCCTCAGATTTGCCCTGTCATTTAATACGAACATGGCTGATCTACTCCTGGGCTCAACTCCACTTTCTTGCCTACTCCGTGTATCCCTCTATACCTCTCTGGGTTATGGAGTTCTGGACATTTACTACCTTCTGAGAGAAGACATCACTCTGTGTCTCAGATTGAAATCGATGTTCCATATTCGGTATCTATATTCTCGAGTTTGAGACTCCACCCAGGAGTGGAAACAACTTGCCAATACCTACCTTCTCAAGCCCCTTCTGTGTCTTCTATTTTTCAGCGGTATCACTCCTCATTCATTTAAACCCCAATGAATAATCGCCTCACCATTTTAGAGATTCTCAACAACTCAACCCTTTCAGCCCAGGAAGTTGCCGAATGAACCAACCTAGTTACTTGCTGCACCAACATGCTGACTTTATGTTTCATACATAGGGACACTCCTTTTCTGGAAGTCCCCTCCATTAAATAACAACCGGCCTTTTGATTCTCAGAGTCATCCACAACCTTGAATGTGCATTGCATTTAGCTTCCGCCATCAGGCGATCAATATAGAATGTAAATAACTGATTCTGGATTAGTGGTGCTGGAAGAGCACTTTAGATCAGGTAGCATTCAAGGAGCAGCAAAATCGACATTTCAGGCAAAAGTCCTTCATGAAGGGCTTTTGCCCGAAACGTCAATTTCGCTGTTCCTTATGCTGCCTGAACTGCTGTGCTCTTCCATCACCACTAATCCAGAATCTGCTTTCCAGCATCTGCAGTCATTGTTTTTACCTTGTAAATAACTGATGCCATTCGACTGATATTTGTGATACTCCAGCAGAAAGACCTTGAGCATGAAGATCCATTAATCCTGACTGTCCGATTTCTATGTGTTAACCAATCATCATCCCATGTTACCACATTCGCCGTCATCCTACGAACTTCAGTTTTGTGTAAGAACTTTTATTTTGTAATACTTTATGGAAAAGCTCTGGAAAGCCTGGTTTTTACCAGATCCACTTTATCAAGTCCGCTTGTTACATTCTCTGGCATCTCCAGAAGTACTTTGCATGATTTTACAGGGCAAAGTATAATTTCCCTTTCACAAAACTACACTGACCCTGTGTGAAGCTTTTCTAAATGTCCTTGCTGGCCAGGTCTTCCAAATTAAGCTCAGCCCATCTGCTTTCATTTGGCCCATATGCCTCGAACTGTTTCCCATTCATATGTTTGTCCAAATGAGTTTCAAATGTTGCAGCTGTACATGCATTTACCACACTTCCTCTGGCAGCTCATTCCATACACACACCACCCACTGTGTAAAACTGTTGCTCCTTAGTTCCTTTTAAATCTTCCGTCTTTCACCTTAAGCTGTGCCTTGTATGTTTGAACTCCCCCATCCCGTTGAAAAGACCGTGGCTATTCACCCTATCCATACCTCTCATGATTTTATAAACTTCTACAATGTCACCCCTCAACCTTCTATATTCCAGTACTAACTTCAAGAACAAACATTTGAAGATACGCACTGCAAATTTGACACAATATTAAATATGGCAGTAAAACAATACACAGCCCAAACTTCATATTGTTATTTGTTTTTCTCCATATTACAAAATACTAAGACAGCAAGAAACGTTTACTCGTGACAATAAGAAGTCAAACACATGAATTCATGTGTTTGACTTCTTATTGTCACTAGTAAACGTTTCTTGCTTTCTTAGTATTTTGTAATATGGAGAAAAACAAATAACAATATGAAGTTTGGGCTGAGTATTGTTTTATTGCCATGTATAATATCGTGTTAAATTAAAAGGGGTGATGATCCTGACAGTGAAAACGTAATTATGGCCATATCTATATAATGTCACATTGTCAACATTCTCCCTCCTGGCCTCCCTTGTGTGATTGTGTCTTATTTATCTTGCACTCAGTAGAGAGAATCCCTTTCCCCAGCCAAGTCTTAATTTCAACCCGTTCGTTATCTTCTTGCTCACCACTGTTAAAAGCCTGCTTATCTTTGCCACACCCTCTTTTCACTGTCACCCATCCCCCACCTCTGGCAAGCGATTAAAAATCCCAGTTTCCAATCCTTTTCAGTTCTGAAGAAGTGTCACACTGGGCATGAAATGCTCACTCTGTTTCTGTCTCTGCAGATGCAGACAGATCTGCTGAGTTTCTCCAGAAATGAATAGTTACAGAATAAATTTTCAATTAAACAAATAACTATGGATACTGCAAATAAAAGTACAAAAATTGCTGGAGAAACTGACAGCTTTGTAGAGGGTCACTGGACCTGAAAGTTTCACTCTTCATTCACTCCAGAAGATGCTGCAACATCGTCTGCAGTTTCTTCAGCAATTTCTGTTTTTGAACAATTTCCAAAGAAGTATGTCAAAGATGCTCAAACATTCCATCCAAATTGGAGCGCTGTACCATGGAGACTGAACGATAATGCATGGTGACAAGTTCCTTGATTCTGAAACTGCATAAGACTGACATCATTGACACAACGGACATCTTAATCATGGTCAGGGCGAAAAACAGAGGGAAGCATATTCACTTCGAACACAGAAGATGGCATTGCGGATGAAACGTTGTTGAGTGGATGAAACCCCTCAACCTCATCATGATACCACAGAATCACAAATGCCAGTTTTCAATCAATTCGCTTCGCAGCACATGACATGAAGAAACAGCTGAACACAGTAGATATGACAAAGACAATGGGCCCTGACACCATTCCTGCAATAAGACTGAAGACTTGTGCTGCACAACAAGCCGTGTCCCTGGGGAAGCTGTTTCATTCCAGCTCCAACTCTGACATCTCCCTGGCAAACTGGAACATTACTCAACTATGTCCACTCCCCTAAGAGGGGAATAACTACAATCTGACCATTTACCTCCCCTTTAGTCCCATCACGAAAGTCAAATTAGTGGGAATTCTTTTTGACAGAGCTTTTAAGCAGCACAAAACTAACCAGGCCAGTGTGGTTTCAGACAGTCCCCATGTGCAGATGGTGCTGTTGTGGAAATGTCAATAGATTACTAATCAAGACCAGGCTAATGGCCTGGCAGCTGGTGGAAGTTAAAAGTAATTAATAAAATTAATTAAAATCTGGTGTCAGTAATCGTGATCTTGTGTCCAATGTTGATTGTAAACATTGATCTTCACCAATATACTTCCAGGAAGTGAATCTCCCTTGCTTTCCTGGTGTGGCCTAAAATTGGCTCCAGCCACACAGACATGTGATCACTTTTTCAATGGTCTCTAAATCTGCTAAGCAAGACACACTATTGTATGAAACTGCTCCAAGGTCTGAAAGGATATAATCGGACAGAACACCCGGCCCCAGCCTCAGTATCGGAAAAGGGAATGGGAAAAACAGTTCTGTTGACCCTGCAGAGGCCTCCTTCCTAACACCTGAGAGCTTGTGACAACATTTACAGAGCTTTCCCACGGATTGCACAGAAACATTGGGAAAGGAGGAGGTCATTCAACATATTGAGCTTTCCCCATGCTAATGCATGACCAAAGGTCTCCTCAATGGAGTTTTCCCCAAACACTGTTCATTTCACTGAATATGTTTAAACATTGTGAAATATAAAGTTGGAACTGCTGTAATCCCTTCGGTCCATCAATTTTGTGGCACCATTCAATATACAGGCAGTTCTCCGATAACACGCATTTATTAAATATGATATGGCTGTGCCCCCATGTTTTAGGCATGCTAGCCCGGAGAACTGTCATCCCTGCTTCCAATCTGTCTCGCCCTGTCAGAGTTTTATATATCTCACTGAGATCTCCACTCATTTTCCTAAAACCCATGGAATACAGGCACAGTTGCCCCAAACCCTGCTCCTACAACAAACCCGTCATCCCAGAGATCAGTCTGGTCGTGCTTCACTGCACTCCCTCAATGTCAGTTTTGTCCTTTATTAGGTAAGGAGACGAAAACTGCACACAATACTGCACAATGTTCGAGGTGAGGTCTCACCAAGGCCCTGTACAGCTGCAGTAAATGACCCTTACTCCTGCATCCAAATCTCCCTGAAATGAATGTCAATACATTATTTATTTTCCTAACTGCTTGCTGCTCCTGCAACATTGCTTTCATTGACTGGTCTACAGGAAGATCAAGTTTATGTTCAATTTTACAGCTCCCCACTTGCTGGGTCTATATGCACTGGTCATCGTGCCAAAGCCATTCCCAGTATTGACTTCCGTGTTCAGAACTGACTGTCCTACATGGACTCAGAGGGCTGCACAGAAATAAATAAAAATGCAGCTTAATTTCCTTTATAGAGCAACACTTTTTCAACCAATCTCTTTTCAAATGATAGGCTGCCAGTCTATTGTTCCCATCAATGTACACAACCTCACATCTCTCCCAATGATCTCCATCTGCCAGGTATTTGCCAGTCACTCCACTTGTCTCAATCACCTTGGAGCTTTATTTACATCTTCCTCACCAACTCACAAGCTGACACCATTTAGTGCTGTCAGTGGACTTAGGAATATTGCATTTGAGCCCCTCAACCAAAGATATGATTTGTACTGGGAATAGCTGGATTCCAAATCCTGATCCTTGTTATATCATCCACGCATTCCGTTCAAAAATCATGGTTTTGTTCCTTATCAGTGTTTCCTGCCAGCTCTCCCATTCTAAAACCATGACCACATATTAGCCCCAGTCCCACAGGATTCGAATTTGCACGAAAGGCTTGGGGCTTTATCAAAAATCTTTCTGAGATTCCACTCGTATTGCATTGATACCTTCTCCATAAGAGATACCTTTTGCTAAAAGCCACTTTCTCAAATATGATGCCCATTTCATAAATCTCTGTTCACTTTGTCTATACCCATTACTTTCAATCCAATACTTTCTCTAAAACTGTTAGTTGCTAATTTCATTCTATTCCCTTTTTCTCACCAGACTAAAGTTCCATAGTATTGCTCGGAAGTTTTGTTTTTGTTTTGCTTTCTTCTGTGAAGGCATAACTGAAGTTTTTTTTTCATTGTTCTGCTATTTCCCTGTCCTCAATTATCCGGTAACAGACTGTAAGAAATCTGCACCTTTTTCTTTTAATTTTGCCAATGATATATTTTCAGAAGATATTAGAAGTTCACTCATATAAGGTTTGATAAGATATTCTTCAGAAACCCATCAATTCCTATCTTAAACTACGCAATGATTGACCTTTCACAACCATACAATCACACAAGCACAGACTCTGTACCATCAGAAATACAGCACGGTCTAGATTAGCCCTACTTTCCGACACAAGGCGTTTAGCCGTGAGTCTTATGGCATTTCAAGTGCACAACCGGGTATTTTCTAATGGTTGTGAAGTTATCATAACAACCCCCATCTCAAGAAGCGCATTCCAGACCCCAACAACTCTGTGTGAAAAACAGTCATCAAATCCGCACGAAACCTTAAACCTTTCACTTTAAAATTGTGGGCCTTTGACTAAAAGGAACAGCTGCTGTTTATCCACCCTGTCCATGCCCCTCGTAATCTTCTCCTTCTGAAACACGGCCCCCTCAGCCTTCTTTCCTCCAAACTAAACAAACCCGAGCTTATCCAGCCTCTCTCCATTGCTGATATGACCCATCCCAAGGAACATCCTGTTGAGTCCCCTCTGTACCCCCTCGAGTGCAATCACATCCATCCTGTAATGTGGTTCCCAGAACTACACACCGTATCCCATCTTGGCCAAAACAAATTTCCGCATAGCTCTGATAATCTATGCTTTGATGAATAAAGGCTGTGTTAACGGTCCACTATGTTTTCTCAAATTGTGTATTAACTTGTGCATCACATTCAGGGATGTGTGGAGAAGCACCCTCTGACCTTCCGAGTGTGCTGCCATTCATTGAGTCCTCCCCCGTCTGGTTCCTTCTTCCAAAGTATATCACCTCATATTTATCAGGGTAACATTCCATCTGCTATTGATCCACCCATCTGACCATTCCATCTGTATCTCGCTGAAATATAAGACTTTCGTTCTCACTGCCAACCACCCGAACAATCATTGGATGAAACACAAACTTACTTATCACACCGCCCCACCCCTCGTCCATATTCGCAGCTGCATCATTTATGATTACCACAAGTAATAAGGTTAAAAATCACACAACATTGGCTTATAGTCTAACAGGTTTATTCAGAGGCACGAGCATTCGAAGCGATGTTTCTTCATCAGGTGTTTGTGCATTTTGATGAAGAAGCAGTGCTTGGAATGCTCGTGCATCTGAATAAACCTGTTAGAATGTAAGATGGTGTTATGCGATGTTTAGAATTTTCCAGTCCAGTCCAACACCAACACCTCCGAATCACAAATATTAAGGGGCACAGCACTGATCCCCGGGGTACACCATTTGACACTGGCCTTCAGTCACACAAACAGCCTTTTACCTCTACCTCCTGTCTCCTCCAACTGAAGTTGATTTGGATGCAACTTGGCAAGTCCTAACGTGTCCTAACTGCTACCTGGATATTCTGTTTCGCTTGACACATTTGCAGATTATCTGGGGATACTCCCTAATCTTGCCCTGCCAGCAGCAGGTTTCAATGCCCCTGTGTTTGTTAGTCCCCTCCAAGAGAAGAACGTCCTCCTTATTGCAGTCGTAACTGGTCTGTCCCAGCTCATGACATTATTTGCCTTGAATGTGGATTAGAGAGCCAGGGAAGTATTCTGTTAATTTTCAACTTGTCACAGGTTTTGTGAATGTTCTACATTTCACGGTGAGCCAGCTCTCATTCTTTGAAGCGCTGGAGAAAATAGGCCGAGTTTCCTCATCAGGCAATCTCGCTATCTGAGGGATTAATCTGGAAAATGCCCATTGCACATCCTCTGTTGTCAGTATATTCTTTCTGAGATTCGTTCAGCAAAACTGTGCACAATACTCCAGGTACAGTCCCATCAACACGCTGTGAAACTGCTTCAACATGTGTTTACATTAATGTTCTGACTCTCTTAAATGAAGGCAAACCAAACTTTAACTTTCCACTTTCATATATTCCTCCAAATCCCCTTCACATTCATTGCATTTACGAACTCATTATTTGAGTTCTTATAGAAATCCTTCCGAAAATCCAACATATGCCACTTCTCGTGGTTCCCCATTATCTCTGCTATAAGAAACAATTTCAAACAATTCCGAAGTTTATCAACTATGATTTCTCTATCAGAAATGCATGCTGATTCTCTCCATTGTTGCTGTAAATTTCTAAATATCAAAAATCTCAGCCTGTGTAATAGATTTCAAATGTTTCTCTACAGATGTCAAGTTAATTGGTCTGCAGTTCTCCCCACTGTTTCTTTTTCCCTTTGCAGCTGTTTCGATCGCTTCCATTCATCTATTGTGCTTGGATCGCATTTACTAACTTCAATTTATCTACAATAGTTTCTGCCCTCTGCAGAATATACAGGAAAATAAAACACAGTCATCGACAGTGCAATTTATACTTCTATTGGTGATTTATTTCTGACATTTTGATAGGAAGTACATCTGACTTAGCAATGCTCTTTCCAGCTGCACTACCTTGTTCCTGATTTGAATTGACTTTATGTCTTTAGCTCCAGGAGTCCGATATGATCACTTGGTATTACTGGGGGATTTTCTGGATATTCCTCCATGAAGACAGATGCAATGAAATTGGTTGTTTTCTTGGCCATTTCCCTGTTCCCCACAATGACCTCTCCTCTACCGATTCCAAATTTCCACATTTGACCTTTCATTTTGTTCCTTTGAAATATAAATCGCAGATTGATGCAGTCTTTGTGGACCTGTTTGCTAGCATGTATGTTCGGTTTTTGATTTCCTTATCAGTTTCATGGCTTTCCTTTTTTGGATCGTTAATTTCTGAGAATTCTCAGGTTTCCACAATATCTGGAATTCTTCTGAAGTCACTTCCTATGATTAACATATTTTCTAATCTGTTATTTTAACCATAATTGAGTCACTTTCTCACTCTTTGGTGTTTGTACCTGAAATAAATAGATGTATTTTTCAGACTTTGCAACATTTCTAAAAACCCCTGGTCCTGACCAGTTATATTCAGGAACACCACAGGAGGATAGGAGGATAGAGAAGAAATTTCGGGAGCACTGGTTGGCTCTTTTCTATCATCGCTGATGGAAGAGTGAGGTCCTGGACGACTGGAGGGTAGCGAATACTGAGCTGTATTCAAGAAAGGCTACAAAGATAAACCTGGGAACTAAAGACCAGTGAACCGAGTGAACCGAGTAATCTAATGGATATGTTACTTGAGAAGATTCAGAGAGATTGGATATATATGCATTTGGAAAGACAGGGTGTGGTTCGGAGTAAGATTAGAATGGTGCTGGAAAAGCAGAGCAGGTCAGGCAGTATACGAGGAGCATGAAAATTGATGTTTCGGGCAAAAGCCCTTCATCAAATTCAGCACGGGAGTTTGTGCTAGTCAGATCATGATTCACAATTTTGTTGGAGTTCTTTAATGAAGTGACCAGCAACATTGAGGAGGTCCGAGTGGTATACGTAATCTAGGTGGATTCCAGTAAGGCCTTCAATAAGGTTCCACATGGTACCCTGCTCTGGAAGGTTAGATCGCATGGAATTGAGGGGGAACTGGCAAATTAGGTCCAAAATTACCTTGATGGTAGGTAGCAGAGTGTAATACTCTAAAAATGCTGGTCAGACTGGAGGCCTGTGACTAGTGGAAATGCCTCAGACGTTGGTACTGGGACCATTACATATTACATATATCTATGATTTAGATGAGAATGTACAGGCATGATTTGTAAGTTTGAAGACGGCACTAAAACAGGCGGCATCACGGAGAGTGAGGAAGGTTATCAGAAATTTCAGAAATTACAGTTGTATCTTGATCAGCTGGAGAAGTTGGCTGAGAAATGGCAAATGGATTTTAATATAGATCAATATAAGTTACTGCATTTTAGAAAGTCAAATCAAGTTTGGAGTTTCATGGTGAATGGTTGGGTCCTAAGGAGTGTCGTCGAACAGAGGGATCTTGGAATTCAGGTGCATGGCTCTCCGAAAGTTGATTCACAGGTAGACAGGACAATGACGAAAGCTTTTGACACTCTGGCCTTCATGAGTGTATATCACTGAGTATCGAAATCAGGGAATTCCGTTGCAGTTAATTGGATGCTGGTGAGGCCATACTGGTAGCGTAATGTTCAGTTTCTTTTTCAATTTGCTACAGTAAGTGTGTTACTAAATTGGAAAGACTGCTGAAGACATTTACAAGGATGTTACCGTCTCAATGATCTGAGTTATAGGGAGAGTTTGGACAAGCTGGGATATTTTACTTTAGCCTGTATGAGGTTGAGGGGGATCTGACAGAAGTGTATAAGATCATGACAGGCATGGACCGAATGAATGTACTCAGTCTTTTTTCCCAGAGTTTGGCAATCACAGACTAGAGGGCATCAGTTTAAGGACAGAGGGGAAAGAGGGGAAAGACTATAAGAGAGCCTGAGGACCAACTGTTTTACACACAGGCTGGTACACATATGGAATGAGCTGCCAGCGGAAGTGGTAGAGGCGGGTACATTAACAACATTTAATAGGCATTTGGACAAAACACGGATAGGGAACGATTAGAAGGATATGGAGCAATGACAGGGAAATGGGGTTAGCGTGGATGGACTTTTTGGTCAGAATAGACTAGTTTGAGCCGAAGAGCCTGTCTCCGTGCTGTAGGACTCTATGACTCTAACAATCATTGCTTGTCTCCCACTGAATGTTATGTTGTATTTTCCCAATTCACTGAAGCTAACTTGACCCTCTAGCTTCCAGCCTTCCAAGATGTTTAACCAGAATGTCTGTTGTATACAGGCACCGTGTAAAGTGCACCTTATTAATGCCACTATTCCTTAAAAGCTGCTTCAGAGCAAGGTTATAAATTAACCCGCCTCACCACACGACACCAAATCCAAAATAATCTGCTCACTAGTTTGCTTCACAACATACTCTTCAACCCACCTCATATACACTTATTTTTCACAACATGAGCAGTCACTTAGTTAATGCAGTTTAGATGCAACTTGAAACCATCCAATAAGACTGCAGTATTCACAGTACTTGCATATCTAATTTCCAGAGCATATGATACTCAGATTTTTCACAACTGTTTTGGTTTAGATATATGACACACCAATATTTGCTTCTCCTTGCTATTTCTAAGCTCCACTTGAACTGATTCTGTGGAATCTGAGGAACAGTGTCAGTGGCGTTATCAGTGATAGACTTGAACAAGACATTCGGAGAGGCTCACCTCGACTCTGAGATGATCTGAAGAAACGTCTATCACTTCAAGACAAGCAACAATATGCTCCCCCTTCTGTCTGGATAAATGTAACTGCATTCTATTTGCTCCCTCACACTCACTGTCCATCAGTTATCGAACCTACCCCCGAACAAGGTTCACACCCTATCTCCAAATAAGGCTCAGGCATGAACACTCTCACTATTGAATTCAGCAACTTGCTTCCTCTTTTTCTCTGTCGCCTACTCTTTCGTCCCACACTAATAATACTCTATTGGTTCAAACTGTCGACTGACTCCTTCCAGACACCTCACAATTCCCCCCACCTATACGGGCACTAAGAGCAGGGTCACCCATTGCCACTCTCCCTCCCCCCTCCCCTTTCTCCCAATGCAGGAGAAGCAGCCTGTAATAGGACAGCAAAGCTATTACAGTAACATACTGCTGCCCCTATCCCATTTGTTGCTCCCTCAATCCACCTCTCGAGGCTGATACAGAGATATACTACTCCCCCACCCCATGTTTTGCTCTCTCAATCCACCCCTCGAGGTTGTTACAGTGATATACTACTCCCCTACCCCATGTGTTGTTCTCTCAATCCAACCCTCGATGCCGTTACATGGTCGGGAACCACCCCATTCTGTCAAACAGAATCGTTACAGTGAAACAGAAGGAAACCATTCTGCCCTTTGAAGGATCTACACAGGAATATAGAATGAAGTAATTCAGCTCGTTGAGTACATTACTCAGCCCAGGAGGAGGCCAATCAACCTGCCCGAACTGCTACACAGGAACATGGAAGCTGTTGTTAACAGGAAATAGAGAATATAACTAAAAGTTTATTTTCAGGTTGCAAAGCTGTTACTGGTTAGTGAGCTAACCTGCAGCACCAAGAACATTGAGTGAATTGTCTATTTTGACATGAAGGATAAAACAATGGTAAACAATTTAAATGGAGAGCGATTGCAGAACTCTGTGATTCAGGGGGTTTCCATGTTCCTGGGACATGAATCACATGAAGTCAGTCTGCAGATGCTGCAAGTGATTTGGAAGTAAGTGCCATGATACAGTTATCAACAAAGGGTATCAGGTTTAATATCAGGAATGCTTTACTGCATCTGTACAGGGCATTGCTGAGACCACATCTGATACACTGCGTGCGTTTTTGTACCCAGAAACTAAAAACAGGATATAATTGTTTTCGAAGATTTTCACAGAGGTTTCCATTTACTCATTCCTGGAATGAGGGCCTTTTATTATGGGGTAGTTATCTGTTTCGAACTTACCTGGGAAATATTATTAAACCATCCATGACTTTCTGAAAAGTGCATCAGCTTGACACATATTTTCTCTTGTCAGGGAGTCTAAAGCTAGAGAATACATTTTAAGAAAAAGGTGTATTGATATGAACATATGTACTGTGACGACACCTACCAATATTTACAAATTACACAGATACATGAAAGCATGTCAATAATTCATAAAGTGGGAACATTTGTTTGCGATCGGAAGGCGCTGTGTACAACAAAAGCAATGATGCACCTGCATATAGTCCATAATCAGGTTTTCAAGAGAATGTTCCAGGAGACCGCACATGGTTCAGTTTGGTGATCAGTTGATGTTATTGTATGTTCCAACACAGAGATGGAGAAAAATGTTCCCTGCCTGAGAAGCAGCAGCCGATTGATCCCTCTCTCATACATTGTTCCACCCAATAGCAAAGCGTGAGACCATAAAATCCCTGAGTTATCTTTACCATTTGTGAAGGATTCCTGGTGAGGATTCATGAGAATCTCTCCACTGCCTGAAACAAACGGAATTCAGCTAAATCCAACTATTGCAGAAAGAAATCCCATTACCAGCATCTTGTGTGAGCAAAATAACTTCAAAGGCAGAATAACGTTTAGGACACTCTGCCAATTTACCATTTGCTATGAGTTCAAAGTTCTGTGTCTCACATTTTTTTTCGAGAAAATAAGCTACCCTGATGTCTATGTCATTGGCCACCTAACTAAACTGGTTGCATTTAAAATTTGTTGTAACCAGTGGGGTAGTGGCTCTGGATAAGGAAACAATGAGCCTCCTACAGTGGTTGGAGCACAAATGAGAAATTCTCAAAGGATTGTTCAAATGGAAATTCCCTTCCCCAGAAGTTTGTGGTGCCTGGATGATTACATTTATTCAAAGTTGTGTTGTATTCAAACATTTGACAAACACGTGAATGTAGGAAAATGGTGTACAGGCAGAAAGGTGGTGCTGAGACCACAATCACATCACTTTTTGAGTGGTGGAGCGGTGACAAAGTGTCTAATAGCCCACTCCTGCTACTCATTCCTATGTTCCTATGTTCCATTCAGCTCCTCACAGCTCCTTAAAGTACCAGATGGAGGCCACCTGCTCCAAATGCCGGTTCCACAGGAAGACAGGATATCATTCAATCACTCAAGACTGTCACACACGGTTTTTCATGGGTTGGAAAATGTTATTTGGAAAACCAGGTTGGTTTCGAAAGACACCTCTGGTCTCTTTACAGAGTGTCTCCTCTCTGCAACTTGTGCTTCATTTGTTGGTCATGTTGGAGACCCATATTCACTGTGAATACAGCCCCCATACCTCACCCAGAGATGACTCACAAAATACTTTACTCTCTCTGACTGCAACATTCAATAACAGAACGTTCAGGAAAATTATAATCATTAACGTTGTAATTACAGAACATGAGAACATAAGGCGCAAGATGAGGTAACTCGGACGATCAAGCTATTGTATACCATCATGGCTGATCTACAGTTGGCATTAACTCGTCTTTCATATCCAATTCTTTACACGCCTTAGCTCTCTGACAGGTCAAAAATTCATGTACCACCTCTTTGAATACTTTCCTTGATGGAACTCACCTCACTATATAGCCCAGATAATTCCTGGCATTGATTACCCTCTATGAGAGGAAAATACTCCCTACACATACACGATCGTCTATTGATATGAAGAAGAGGTGAACACAGGGGCTCAGAAAAGAGTGAAAAACCTTGATAACAAGGCAGTATTTGAATGAGGATGGCATCAGGACCACCTACTTATTTGAGCTTAATGGGAATCAGGTGTACCCACCCCACTGGTTTGGGGTCTTTCAGAGCACAAAGGAAGATGTTTGTAGTCGGTGACTGACAATCCCCTCAGTCCGGGGACGTCTCGGCAGGAGATCCTCCCGGAAGCTACCTTAAAACAAACATCTTCAGCTGCTTCATCACTGTCTTTCCTTATCATAAGATCTGAAATGGGGATGGTCACTGAAGATCACCCAATGTTCAGAACAATGTGTCACACCTCAGCTCCTGAACCAGTCAGTGCCTATGTGCAGTAAGACCCGAACAGCATTCAGGCTTGTGCCGTTAAAGTGTCGGTAACATTCATGTAACAGCAAGGCCAGACACTTTACACTTTCACAATTAAATGAAAAGCTCATTCAGCATCTCAAGCGCGTTAGAAACGGATATGTGGAAGCCATTCAGCCCATATAAGCTACTGAACAAAGAGAGGGATAGCCCATTCAATCCTCCTGCCTATTCCACAGGAAGAAGGGGAGTCTGGTTACCACACCAATCTGTTAAACAGGAACAGGCAGGGTCAAGGCAGACCCATGAACCTGTTCCATGGGACCTGGAGGAGGCCATTCAACACCTTGAGGAGAGTGTCATTGATGCTCCAACCTGACAAATCAATAAAACAGAGAATGCACTCAGAGACGACTCCATGATGTTCCTCGTGGCTCCATTACAAGTGGGACACATGACATTTTAACGTGGTTTAACGCTGGCAGTGAGGAAGGAAGTCAGATATTTTGTGTCAAGTCTCAGAGAGGCATCCTCCATCTCTGAGAAGGCAGACCCATGTTCTCCATAGATGTCAGAAGCTGGTGGGATTAATCATCTGTTTTAGAATGACGGTATTGTGGCTATTGTCGGGATTGTGGATAACATGACGTTCAGTGCAGGATCACACACTCAATGCACTGTATTAATGTGGGGAGAGTTTATTCAATGACTGACCCTCTGTCTCTCTCAATCAATATGTGGAGTGGTGGTGGGATGAGGGGGACGTCGTCAGAGACTCTTTACCTATTGAGAACCAAAAAAAACAAAGCCATGGAAGTTATCACCGTATCAGTGCCTGGTTAGAACATCATGACTGACTGTCCATCCCCCTTAAGGTTCAATGCAATCACTTCTTATTCTCTCACTGAGCTTCACTCTCTGCTCATGGAGCCATCATCCCAAGGATTAGTCTGTTGAAACTTGTGAGGAAGTCTATCCACTGTACCCCAAATACTGCCTCAACAACACTCTCAGGGATGATCGCAATAAACCTTTTCTCTCACTTAGACATCGCAGTTTCTTCCCTGTGCCACAAAAAGCCATTCCTTCTCTATGCACTACGACTGACATGGAATTTATAACTCCCTTACATCTGTACGTTAGCATCAATAAATCCAACACCAGATTTGCGTATGGAGACGTGCATCACTCTCGTGGAGAATTTCAATGAGATTGAATTCACCTAAAATAGGGAATGATCACAGACCTGAATAGAACTGAGCTGTCGGAATACGGGAAACAGACATAGGAAGGGAGCTATCTTTACTTCTGTTCTTCTCTCACAGGATGTATGCAGACCTAGTCAGGGCAGCATGTTATGCCGACCTTGAATTGAGTGTTTGGTTCAGCTGTTCCACAGGACAGCAAAGAGTAAAACACATTCCTGTAGGGTTGTAGCATTACAACATAGGATAAATTATCCTGCTTAATTTAAAACCAGCAACAGGGAAAAGTTTTATCCACTGCATATTCTGTGACAATTCTAGACTCCAAAAATATTTAAAGTAAAAATTAACAACTTTATTTCTTAAAGTATAACAGGGAACAATAGACGAACGTCTGTTTACAACTTCTTCCTCTAACCTATCTTTTACCTCCCCCACCCCCACGATACTCGTCCGGTTCTACTTCTAATTAATACCTACAAAACAAAACTTCCAATCTCAAAACCAAGAAACTTTCAGTTCTTCTCTATATTCCTGTCTTCTTTTCTTCTTTGGGGTTCGGCTTTACCAGTTACTACTCAATAAAGGTACCGAGAGGAGAGCTATTTTTCAGGCAATCGTTGCATGCTGGTAACTTGGCAGCTCTCCTCTCAACTGTTCAATTTCCCAAAGTCATGTACCCCCAAACCATTGGATCGTGTCATTGGCTTTTAAGATTCTCAATATACTAAATTCAAACTTGTTTGGAGGTGGGTATTTTGAGGTGTAATTCAAACTGTTTGGCTGAATCTATTTTTGTCTTGAGACAATGAGCTAATCAAGTTGTTCAACCAAATGTTACACTAAATCTATTTTTCAAAACACTTGGTGCTGTCAGGTAGTTATTGTTGGCTTTTAATTCTTTTAAAGGTGCAGTACACCCACATGTTCATCACAGAAGTCACACTGAAACCTGACTAGGGAAGAATGACACATTGACTTCCCTAAAGGACTTGGGGCAAGCAGATGGGCTTTTAGAGCAAATGAAAACAGTTACTTTTAAATTTCACCAATTTCCCTCATTGGATATCAACAGAGTATTATTCTGTGGCTCTAGAATATGAGTCAATGGCTTGAACACCATAAACTGTTGTCCCGTTTGTGCAGAGAACAAGTTAAACATCCTCATCAACAATTATTTAGTGACAAACATGTGGTTAGAAGGAACTTGAAACTGTTGCATCCAGATTAAACAATGGCACAAATCATGGTTTATTCAGAAGTTGCACTGAAACTGAGAACAAGACTGGGTTATAATGACGGTGGTATTGGATCGGGTTGGTGAGTGGGGAGCAGCTGGAGATGTAAATCTGTGAAGGACAAAATGGATTATGGAGTTTGAGAACATTCTGGTTCCTTCTCATATATCAGTGAGTAATTTATAAATAGTAGTTTGATACTTATAATTTAGAAGGAAAGGAGTTTTTGTTTAGAACTGAAGACGTTGTCTTGTACTTTCCAAAATGTATATATCATGAGCAGAAATTCAGTCCAACCCGGTTTCGTAGACGAATATAATGACTTACCAGGAACACCAACTATAGCGAGGATGGGATAGTAACCACCTTGAATAATCCAAAGGATATCCTGGATCCGTGATGCTAATGATATCCAAGGCAGCGAAAGATAGTAAAGACCCGAGGATAAACTCCTGTCTGTTATTGCAATGTTCCAGTCTAATATTCTCAGATTCTGATCGATTGTTGAACCATTCCAGTCTAGAGTTCTCAGATTCTGATACACTGTTGTACCATTCCAGTCTAATGATCTCAGATTCTGATACAATCTTGGAACATTCCATTCCAAAGTTCTCAGTTTCTGATACACTGTTGTACCATTCCAGTTTACTGACCTTAGATTCTGATCCATTGTTGGAACATTCTAATCCAAGGTCCTCACATTCTGAACCATTATTGTAATGTTCCAGTGTAATGTTCTCAGATTCTGATCACTTCTCCCCTTTCTCTCGAGCAGTTGATCCGTGTTAGTGCTGTCAGCGATGCTCCTACTCATACTATGGGATAACACATTGAAAGAGCCCATTTATCATTCAACGATAGAAACTCTCCACTGGGATAATTAGGAGCCACGGAGATTGACAATAATCACAGTCACTGAACAAATATCTCCAGTTAACCCCTTTCAATTAAATATTGGTTTTATTAAAATTAAAAAGAATGTTTAAAATTTACATATTTGGCATGGAATATGTGGGGGTGACTGAGGGAAGGAATATTGGAGATGGTAGATTGAATGCATGTAATCATTCAATCTGCCTTGGATATGGGAGTAATGACAAAGGATTGTCAGAACATAAACAAGTTTCTCCATTTATAAATGGAAACATACAGTCTGTAACTACTGATCAGTGATTATAGTGTCAGTAAAATATGGAGAGAACTTTTCTTTTACATAATCTGACAGGAAAATGTACCTACGACAGCATGAGTGATAACACACACAGGGCATGGATATGTTAACAGAAAATATGAGGGCAGGTGAGGGTCATGCTGTTAATGTTATCGATGACAATCAACTGTGAATATGTACCATTCACTGGATTTCAATTGCAGTGTGATTATGATATTGGGGGCATGGCTGCTAGACTGGAGGGAGGGAACTTGATAATTCCCAATCATCAGTACTGAAATGTTACTCTTTATAAATCATTTGAAGATCAAATTCCAGTATACAACACCAATGAGGAATGAGGAGAGCCAATATTAACCATACAACCAGAAGACATTGGAGCAGAAATTTGGCTATGAGGCCCATTGAGCCTGCTCCACCATTCAATGATGGCTGTTAAGCTTCTCAACCCCATTCTCCCGCTTTCTATCTGTAACCCTTGATCTCCTTTACAGTCAACAATCTAACTGTCTCACTCTTACATATACTCAATGATCTGGACTCGACTGACTTCTGTGGCAGTGAATTCCATGGATTCACCGCTCTCTGGCTGAAGAGGTTTCTCCTTATCTCTGTTCGAAAAGTTCTTCTCTTTACTCTGTCCCCTCGGGTAGTAGTCTCTCCTACCATTGCATATATCTTCCCAACATCCACTCTGTCCCAGGTCATTTAGTATTCTGTAAGTTTCAATTAGGTCTCCTAACATTCTTCTGAACTCTGTCAAGTACAGACCCAGAGTCCTCAAATATTCTTCATATACATGCCAGCTTTGCATTCTTAGCACCATTCACTTGGATCTCGTCTGAAAACACTCCAGGACCAGTACATCCTTCCTGAGATATGGGACCCAAAACTGTGCACAATAATCCAAATGTGACGTGACTAAAGCCTTGTAGATCCTTAGAAATACATCCCTGCTTTTATATTTAAGCCCTTTTGTAATAAATGCCATCATTGTCTTTGCCTTCCTAACTACTGACAACCTGCAAGTTTACCTTTCAAGAGTCCTGGACTAGAACTCTGCAGTCTTTTTGCACTTTAGACTTCTGAAATTGCTCGCTTTTAGAAAAATAGTCCATGCCTCTATTCATCCTAGCAAAATGCTTTCCCACACTTTTCCACATTGTACTCCATCTGACACTTCTTTGTTCACTCTCCAAACCTGTGAAAATCCTTCAGCAGGTGAAAGTGAGGACCGCATATGCTGGAGATCAGAGTCAAAAATTGTGGCCATAGAAAAGAAATGCCTGTCAGGCAGCATCCGAGAGCAGGACATTCAACGTTTTAGGCATAAAGCCATCATAAGGAATGTGGGGTGGGCAAAGAGGGGCAGAGAGATAAATGGGAGGGTCTGGGGCTGGGAGGAAGGTAGCTTGGAAGGCGATTGCAAGATAAAGGTTGTTGGTGATAGTTATAGGTCAGAGTGGAAGGTGGAGTGGATAGATGGGAAGGAAGATGGACAGGTAGAACAGTTCAAGAGGGCAGTGCTGAGTTGGCGGGTTTGATCTGGGATAAGGTGGAGGGAGGGGAGATGAGGAAACTGGTGAAATTGACCTTGATATCGTATGTTGGGAGGGTCCCAAGGCAGAAGATGATGCGTTCTTCCTTCAGATGTCAGGTGGCTAGAATTTGGCAGTGGAGGAGGCCAAAAACTTGCAAGACATTGGCGGAGTGGGAGGGGGAGTTGAAGTATTCAGCCACAGGGCAGTGGGGTTGTTGGGTTTGTGTGTCCGAGAGTGTTCCCTGAACAGTTCTGCAAGTTGACGTCCTGTCTCGCCAGTGTAGAGGAGACAAGGAGCAATTGACAGACGAGATGAGATATTTGGATGCACAGAATGTTCTCTGCCTGATGTAGAACGATGCTTTGGGGCCTTGGGTGGAGGTGAGAAGGGAGGTGTTGGCACAGGTTTCATACCTGTTGTAGTTGCAAGGGAAGGTGTCGGGAGGGGAAGGTGGCTTGGTGAGGTTGTGTGGACCTATTGAGGGAGTTTGTGAGGGAATGGTCTCAGCAGTATGATGATAGGGGTAGGGAGGGAAGTATATCTCTGTTGGTGAGGTCTGACTGTTGGTGGCAGAAATGGCGCTGCATGATGCGTTGTAGCCTGAAGTTGGTGGGATGGAAGACAAGCATCAGAGAGGTTCTAACTTGTTGTAGTTGGAAGGGTGGAGTTCAAGGGCGGAGCTGTGGGAAGTTAAGGAGATGCGCTCGAGCACCCTCCTGTAGCCGAACCACCTCTTCAATGCTACTTGTCCCTCTATCTATTCTTGCACTGTTTGAAAGCTTAGCCAGAATGCCCCCAGTTCCTTCATATTGATAATGAATGCATAAAGTGAAAAGTTGTGGTCCCAACATTGAGTCTTGTGGAACACCACTTGTCACTGGCTGCCATCCTGAGAAGGACACTTTAATCCACATTCTCTTTCTGTCAGACAGCCAAACTGCTATCCATGCTAGCTCCTTGCCTCTAACACCATGGGTCCATACCTTTCTCAATAGCATCATGCAGAGCACCTTGTCAAAGGATTCTTGAGGTGCAGATGGATAACATCTATTTGTTCTCCTTGATCTAATCTGATCATTACTCTCTCAAAGTATTCTAGACGGTTTGCCTGGAATGTCCTCCCTTTGATGAAACCATGCTGACTCTGTTCTATTTTACCAAAGACCTCCAAATATCCAGAAATCCCATCCTTCACGATGGAATCCATGATGTGACCCACAACCAACCAGTCTGCGAATCAGTCTGCAGTTTTCCTTCTTGTGCCTAACTCCCTTAATAAATGGGGTGTCATGCTCGCAATTATACAGCCATTTGGCCCTTTTCTGATTTTAGTCATTCCTGAAAGATTACTACTTACACTTGCACTAACTCTTCAGCTATCTCCTGTTCAAGGCTGGGGTGTAGTCCATCTGGTCCAGGTGAGTTATCCACATTCAGGCCATTCCGTATTCTAGCATATTCTTCTTGGTCATGGCCACGATATTCAGGACTACCCTCTGACTATCGTGAATTCTTGGGAAATTACTCGTGTCTTCCACCGTGAAGGCTGATGCAAAATTCCTCAGCCATTTCTTTGTTTCCCACTACCGTCTCTCCAGCATCATTTTCCAGTGGTACATATTCACTTTTGGCTCTCTTTTGCACTTTATATATCTAAAGAATCTCTTACAATTTCCTTTATATTACTGGTTAGCTTACCCCCACATTTAATCTTCTCCCTCCTTATTTATTTTTTCTTGCTTTCTGTTGGCCCCAATTCTCCAGTTTCCCTCTGCCCTTCACCGCATTATATGCTTGCTCTTTTGCTTATATAGAATCCCTGACTTCCCTTGTCAGCCCTGGTTGCCTCATCTTCCCTGTACCATGCCTCTATTACTCAGCATGAATCTTTGCAGTTTCTCCTGCATTAATCTTGGAATCACCTGCCATTGCTGCTCCCCTGTATTTCCTTCTAGACCCCTGTCCCGGTCAACTCTACCCAGCTTCTCCCTTATGCCTCTCCAGTTGCCTTTATTCAGCTGAAATATTGTTAACACAGATTCTAATCTCTCTCTCAAATTGCAAAATAAATTCAACAATATTCTGATCACTGCTTCTGAAGTTTTCATTCATCTTAAGCTGCCTTATCTAGCCTGCATCATTAAATCCAGTGTCATCTGTTCCCGAGTGGGCTCCATCACATGATGCTCCAAAACGCCATCCCATAGACAGTCCTCAAATTCCTTTACTTGCGATCCACTACCAACTTGGTTTCCCATTCCACTTGTATTTTGAAATCCCCTATGATCACTGTAACTTTGTCTTTCCTACAGATCTTTTCTATCTCCTGGTGTATCTTGTGCCCCAGCTCCTGACTACTCTTTGGAGGCCTGTGCAAGTCTCCAACTGTGGTGGTCTTATCTTTGTGGTTCCTCAATTCGACCCACGCAGATTCTACACCATCTGACTTTACTTTCTTTATTACTATTGATTTAATCTCATTTCTTCATAATAATGTAAACCCACTCCCTCTGCCACCTATCTTTTCGATAGTATATATGTCCTTGAATATCCTGATCCCCTTTGTCGCCACATCTCTGTGATGCCCATCATGTCATACCGACCAATTTCAATCTGTGCCACAAGCTCATTTACTCTATTCCTTATACTGCATGCATTCAGATCTAACCCCTTCAATCTTGTATTAACGGTCTCTCCTCTCATTGTCATTTGTTTGTCCAGTGTGATTGAAGTTTGACTGCTTACACTTTTCATACACTCTGTCCGATTTGCACCTGTGCTGGAGATTTTAATAACCTCTCCTGAGCTCTGTACTCTTACCTCCTCTTTTCCAATTAAACCCTATAACGGAACCCCCAACCCTGCCAACGCATGCACACTCCTAATCAGTTTAAAACTCTGTCTACAGCCTTAGTTAAGATTCACTTGGACCCTGGTCCCAGCACAGTTCATACGAAGACTGTCCTATCGGAACAGGTCCTTTCTTCCTCAGTAATAAAATGTGTTTATTTAACACAAAATGCAGGGACAAGAAAAAAAAATATTTCTGCACATACCAAAACATGAAAACTACAAACAGACAAGTCTGTTAAAATGCACTTACAATGTGGAGCTATATGAATTGAAAGGTACATTACAAAACCACGGACGAGGTGTTCAACCTTTATCAGTCATTATTTGACCCACAGCTGAGATGCTGATCTCCCCCCTGTCAGTGATACCCCTCACTGTGATTCTCTCGCCCTGTCTCTCACACATTGTTTAGAGGGACTACAAGTTCCTGTTAGCCCAGAATATTTAAATTAATTCACCTTGTCCCTGGAACCAATCCATTGCTATTTTGGACATTGTTCAGCCGTCAGCGACCCAACTCTGTGAGATTATTGGTGATGAATGATCTGGAATGACAGCATAGTGCTCACAGGGTACGGCACCAGACAAAGGACTTGCAGTCTGTGGGAGTTCTAAATAAAATGTCTGTGTATTTGTCCTCATGCTGTTTTCTGATCTAACTTCACACTCACCTGACACCCCTTGCTCTCACTCACTCTTTCCCTCCGTTTTATATCCATTCCTTTTATCTCTTTTGACTTCCTTTTTCTCTGTTAATTTCGCTCGCTCTCTCTCTCTCTCTCTCTCTCTCTCTCTCTCTCTCACACACACACACACACACACACACACACACACACACACTGTTCTCGGTGTTTTCAAATTGTGATGTTGGAGAGCTCGTCGTTGTACAATATGCTAAATGGCCTCCTTCAGTGCTCTTATTAATTCTGAAGCTCTCTGACCCACAATACAGACTTTAGGTGCCTGGAGAGACAAACTGGTCCTGCGAAGGACACATTGCAGAATCATCGTTCATCTCTTCCTGTTGCCCGATATGCAGTGGCCTTGAAATATCTGTTCAAACAAAATAGATTGAAATTCGTGCAGGCGGGAGGACGCTCACCAGATGATTTTGCTGTCAGGATTTAACAAGCAGTTCCCACGTATACAATGTGAATTTCCCTGATGTTCTAGCTCTGCCTTATACTGACGTAATTTGCCTTCCGCCAATTCAGTTGCTTCACACAAGGTCCTGAATTAACCGTGTTCGTAGCTATCTTAAATCTGAAGGAGCTGTGATCACTCTTTCTAATATTATGTCCCACTGAGAGGTCAGTTACCTGACCAGGATCATTAGCCAAGGTCCAGTATGGCTCTTCCTCTCGTTGGTCTATCCACATACTGTTGCAGTTAACAAATTCTTCCCCGTTTAAGCCTCTTGCTCCAAGGGACCCCCAGTCATTATTGGGGATGCTAAAGTCACTCACTATGACCACTCTCTTTTTAATACAACTTTCCTTAATCGACGTACATATTCGTTCCTCCATCCCTCCGTTGCTGTTGGAGGGATTATAATAACGCAGTGCTTGCAGCCATCTTATAATTGAGCTTTACCCATATTGCTGGAGTGGATGATCCCTCCTGTAAGTCCACTTCAAGTGCACGTGTAAAACAACTCGTCCACCTCTTTTACCTTCCTCTCCATCTCGCATAAAACAACCACAGAATCCTGTAATGTTGAACGGCCAGTCCTTTCCCTCTCTCAACCAAGTCTCTGCAAACCCGCAACATCATAGTCCCACGTACGGTTTCAGGCTGTCAGTTCATCGGTCTTACCCATAATAATTCTTGCATTGAAATAAATACACTTCAGCGCAACTCCATCAGATCCTGACCTGATATTTGGTTTGAGTTTCCCTGACGTAAATTCTCCTTGACTATTCTTGGTAACAGGAGACTGTCAGTAAAGCAGAAAATATTGAGAACAGACAATTTCAGGTTCCTACCTTGTCCCTTCAATCTGTACATTGCATCACACACTGTCCAATTCCAATAAACTGCTGGATGATTATTTTGCTTCAAACAACAGTCTCCAGCCTCTCACTGCACATTATTCAACTCTCTCTGGAGCCATTGGATTGACTGTTTTCTGATCCCTCTCTCAACCAAATCTCTGTAATATTTATATCATAGTTATATATAATCATTCAAACTCCGAGCTCCAAGCTCATCTGTCTTGCCTGTCACACTGTTCACATTAAAATCAGCACACTTCAGACTGCCAGCCCCATTGTGTTCACTCCCCTCTGCCAGTTTGTTGTTGGTCTTAGTTGTACTGGGATAAGTCTCCAACTGCTCTTCAGTCACTGTGCTTGTGGACGTACTGCTCTGGCTCGCACCCTCCCCCACTCCCCGCCCCCCCCCCCCCCCCCCCCCACCACCACATTAGTTTAAACCGTCCTGAGGGACAATAGCAAACCTGCTTGCCAGGAGATTGCTACCAGTTCACGTCCATCCTGTCCTTCTTGTGTATTTCATACTGACCGAGGAATCTCAATTACCCAATTAACGGAGATTGCTGCCAGTTCAGATGCATCCCGTCCTTCTTGTGTGTATCCTGTCGACCCGGGAATCCCAATGATCCACATATTGGAGATTGCTGTCAGTTCCGATGCATCCCGTCCTTGTTCTGTCTATCCTACCGACCCGGGAATCCCAATTATCCACATATTGCAAGTGCTGCCTACCCTACCAGCTCTTTGGCCATGTTTTTAACTATACTGCCTTCCTATTCCTAACCTCACTGGCACGTGGCATAATCTAGTCTCTTCAACATTCAAATATCCTTTCAGCACAACTCTGGCAAGAACCTTTACTTTAAAATGGATGGACCTGGCAATAAAAACTTAAGTGTGATCTCATTTTCCAGGAAGGTGGAGCCCAATGAATCAGTCACAAAGACCATAGGATCTGATATCTATCACCTTCACAAAACCTGTGTGACAAGGTATACATATGGAGGATCTATTTGTAGATGGATGAGGATAAACAGAATTAGCCCTAAAGACCAGAAAATGTCAGAACAGATGGCTGCCATTCTGCCTGTTTACTCTCTTTGCTGTTCAATTGGATTATAGCTATTCTGTTCTTTTAAATGATAGGGTCTTTGCCCCGCACCCCGAGCAGTTCAGAACGTGCCCAGTGTCTTTGAGCGCTCCCTGCGTAGGGAGCATCCAGTACCAGGCGATGGGGTGTGGGGAATCCCGGGGTGGCTCGATGAAAGGCTGCATGCAGTGACAGATGGACTCAGGGATTGAGAGAGACAGAGTAGGTAATCAGGGACATGCACTCACATAAGTAGCTGGGCAAGATTCCCAAACACTCGGGGAGCCCGAGCACCCGTGCCACTTTTACAATAAAGCCATCATACTTGCAGCAATTCTCCATCAAACACAAGCAAATATACTGTAGATAGCATAAACCTGAAACAAACACAGAAAAATATTGTGAAGAGAGAAAGTAATTAATGTTCCCAATTCAGACACAGGGAGATTGTAAAAACTCCACAAAGAAAGGGTCCAGAGATTGGAATTGAACCCGAGTCCGTGACCCTGTGAGGCAGAAGTGTTGTGCCACCACGCTACCCAATGATGGTCAATAGGATTAGTATAGTTACATTAATATATTTTCGACAGTCAGTTAACAGGAATGCTCTCACTCAGCCTGTCTAAGATTGGGAAGCCTTTATACAGCAGCAGAGTACAGTTTAAGAAGCAATAAATTGGTGAACACGAAACATGTAAGCTAGCTCACTTTAGAAAAGGAGATTGCATGAGTTTTGTTAAGATATATAAAAGGGGAGAGTGAACAATGGACAACCAGAAATTGAGGCTGACTGCAGAGAAATGGAGAACAAAGAGTTGGAGAATGAATTGAATAGGTACTTTCCATCAATCCTGACAATGGTAGACACTACAAACATTCCAGAACTTCTAGCGAGTCAAGGGTGAGGGATGGATGTAATGATTGGCGCTGAGTAGAAGGTACTGAAGAAGCTGCAACGTTTGAAAATGGATAAATCACACAGACTGGAAGGATAACAACCAATGTTCTGAAGGAAGTGGTGGAGGAGCTTGTGAAACCATTGGTCGCAACTGTTCACGAATAACTTTCATCAGACAGAGTCCCAGAGAACTGGAAAATGGACAATTTAAAATCTCTGTGTAAGAAGGAAGAAAGGCAAAATACAGGAATTCATAGGGCAGTTTAGCCTGGCATCGGTCGTTAATCGGATTTAGAGTGCATTGCTAGCAATGACATTGCACAGTACCTGGAGGTGCATGGTAAAATAGGGCTGAGTCAGCTTGGCTTTATCAAGGAGTGGTCCCGCTGACAAGTCTGTCAGAATTCTATCCAATGATAATGAGCAGGTTTGACAAAGGCAGAATGTGATCTGATTTGCTAATAGGGAGTGGGTTACATTTGAATCTGTGTTAAATTGAAACATGTTAATTTATTGGTTACATCTTGCATAAGCAGATGTACAAAAACAACTAAAAATTGTAAAGGAACAATTCAATGGTAGTTAATTAACCTAAGGATGGAGGGTCGGGTGATGTGTTGTTTCTCTATGATGTCGGAGTGGTGGACCCTACTGTGGGTCCCAGTGACCATGTCTGGAGTAAACGTTGCAAGCTAGAAAACTCTGGCTCTGAGTCGATGAGCTGGAGTTTGAGCTTCAAACAATGTGAGGCATCAGGGAAGGGAAGAGTTCCCGCGATGCTGTGATTTAGGAGACAGTTACACTCCGTAGATCAACTGACTCAAATTCAGCCAGTGGTTAGAAAACGGAGGGTTTGGCTGTGAGTGAGGCAGATAGAGGGATCCAGGAGGTAGAGTTGCAGGAAACCTCAGCCCCTGTCGGTGTCTAACAGGATCAAGAGTTTTCTTCCCTGTGTGGATGGAAATGGGGACTGCAGGGAGGATGAGCATAATGGTCACAGCACCGAGTTGAGGGAAGCTTTCAAGTGGGGCAAGAAAAGAGAAATGTTACTGTAATTGGGGATAGTTTAGTTAGCGGCATAGACACTGTTCTCTGTGGTCGGGATTGAGAGTCCTGAAAGTTGCATTACGTACTGGTGTTTGGATAAGGGATATCTCATCTGGGCTGCAGAGGAACTTGGAGTGGGAGGGTAAAGATCCATTGGTCGTGGTCAGTGTAGGTACCAACGACAGAGATAAAACTAGGGCAGAGGTTCTGCTAAGGGATACGAAGAACTCAGAGCTAAATTAGAAAACAGAACCGAAAAGGAAATAATCTCTGGATTACGGCCTGAGCCATGAGCTAATTAGCACAGGGTCAGCAGGAAAATGCGTGGCTCAAAGTTTGATGTGAGAGAAATGGGTTTGTATCATGGGACATTGACACCAGGACTGGGGAAGGAGGGCACTGTTCTGATCTGATGGTCTTCATTTGAACCGTGTTGGGAGTAGTGTCCTAGAAAATCGCATAACTAGGGCTGTAGACTGTGCATTAAACTAAATGGGGGTGGGGTGGTGTCAGTTATAGCGAATATTAGAAAACCTAAATTAAAGGAGGGGTAAGACTGCAGAACTCAACAAGAAGGCGTTTGGTATGTTTTCCTTTATTGGTCAGAGCATTGAGTACAGGAGTTGGGAGGTCATGCTGCGGCTGTACAGGACGTTGGTTAGGCCACTGTTGGAATATTGCGTGCAATTCTGGTCTCCTTCCTATCGGAAAGATGTTGTGAAACTTGAAAGGGATCAGAAAAGATTTACAAAGATGTTGCCAGGGTTGGAGGATTTGAGCTACAAGGAGAGGCTGAACAGACTGGGACTGTTTTCCCTGGAGCGTCGGAGGATGAGGGGTGACCTTATAGAAGGTTACAAAATTATGAGGGGCATGGATATGACAAATCTGGGGTCGGGGAGTCCAGAACTAGAGGGCATCGTTTTAGGGTGAGAGAGGGAAAGAATTAAAAGAGACCTAAGGGGCAACATTTTCACGCAGAGTGTGGTTCGTGTATGGAATGAGCTGCCAGAGGAAGTGGTGGAGGCTGGTAAAATTACAACATTTAAGAGACATATGGATGTGTATATGAATAGGAAGGGTTTGGAGGGATATGGGCCGGGTGCTCGCAGGTGGGACTAGATTGGGTTGGGACATCTGGTTGGCATGGACGGGTTGGACTGAAGGGTCTGTTTCCATGCTGTAAATATCTATGACTCTATGACTCTAAGTTATTCAAATCTCCAGCACAGACGCAGAGAGCATGTAAAGCGTTAGTAATCAAACATCAAACACACAGGACAAACAAATAACAATAAGAGGAAAGACTAATACAGGGCTGAACTGTTATCTCGGAATGTATGCAGTATAACGAATAAGGTAAATAAGCTTGTGACTCATACACAAATTGGCAGGTCGCCATCACGGAGACATGGCTGCAAGAGGATCAGGATTGGGAGCTGAATATTCAAGGATATGCATCCTATCAAAAAGATAGGCAGTTGGGCAGAGGGGATGGGTTTGTCTTATTAGTAAGAAATGAAATTAAGTCAATAATATGAAATGAAGTAAGGTCAAATGGTATAGAATTTGTGTCGGTAGAATTGAGAAATCACAAAGGTTAAAAAAAAAGTAGTTAGATTTCTGTTCAGGCCTCCAAACAGTAATCAGGACTGGGTTGCAAGATACACCAGGAGCTAGAAAGATGTGTAAGAAATACAAAGTTACAGTACTCATGTGGGATTTCATTATGGAGGTGGCTGGGAATTCAGCTTGATGGTGGTTTGCAAGAAAAGGAATTTGTGGAATGTCTATGAGATGGCTTTTTGGAGCAGCTTGTGCAGGCAGATTAGTTGAGGGAGCTTAAGGTGAAGGAAATAATAGTAGGCAGTGATCATAATATGATTGAATTTACTCTGCAATTTCAGATGGAGAGTTTAGAATCAGAGGTAACGGTATTAAAGCTGAATAAAGGTGGAGAAAGTGAGGACTGCAGATGCTGGAGATCAGAGCTGAAAATGTGTTGCTGGAAAAGCGCAGCAGGTCAGGCAGCATCCAAGGAACAGGAGAATCGACGTTTCGGTCATAAGCCCTTCTTCAGGAATGTATGATAAGGGTCCGTGGTGTTAGAGGCAAGGTAGAGGCATGAATAGAAGCTTTTCTCTCCGGCAGAAAGCAGAGAGTGGAGATAAAATGGTCCTTCTCAGGATGGCAGCAGGTGGTCAGCAAGGCACAGTGTTGGGACCATGACTTTTTACTTATTCGTTCACAATCTCGATGATGGAACTGGGGGCACTGTGGCTAAGTTTGCAGACGAAACAAAGATACTTATAGAGTCAGGTTGGAGAGAGAAGGCGGAGGGACTGAAGAAGGAATTGGCCAGGTAAAGGGGTTGGCAGATGCATTCTAACATCGGAAAGTGTGAGTTCATGCACTTTAGCACGAAGAACAGAGGCATGGTCTATTTCCTAAATGGGGAGAAAATTCAGAAATCTGAGATGCAATGGGACTTGGGAGTTCTAGTGCAGGGTTCTCATAAGGTAGGCATGCAGGTTGAGGTAGTATTTAGGAGGGCAGTTGCAGTTATTATTGCTGGCATTTATTACGAGAGAAATTGGATATAAAAACAGGCTGTATACAGCTTTGGTCAGACTACATTCGGAGTATTGCGCGCACTGTTGTGCCCCATATCTCAAGAAGGATGTACTGTCCCTGGAGGGTGTTCAGAAGATTTTCACGGGAATACTCATAGGAGTGAAAAGTTTATTGTATGAGGAATGTTTGAGTCTTTGGGTCTATACTTGATAAAGTTTAGAAGGAAGAGGGGAAATGTAATTGAAACACACAGAATACTGAAAGACCTGAACAGAGTGGATGTTCATAAGATGTTTCCATTGGTAGGAGAGACTAGGAACCAAGGACACAGCCTTAGCTTAAAGCGAATACCTTCTACAACGTTGATAAGTATACTTCTTTAACCAGGGAATGGAGAATCTTTGCAACGTATTGCCAGCGAAGGCGGTGGGGCCAGGTCATTGAGTATATTTGAGACGATGATTTTGTTTTGATTATCCAGGGGATCAAGGGTTAAGGGGAGAACGTGGGAGAATGGGATTGAGAAACTTATCAGTGATGATTGAATGGCAGCGTAGACTAGATCGGCAAACTGGCCGAATTTCTGCTCCTGTAGCTTATAGTCTTATGGTCTAAACCTTAAGGAGGCACCTTGCATCTCTGAGAATATGGATTCATGTTCTTCATGAATGTCAATAGCTGGTGGGAATAGTTAACTGTTTTAGAATGAAGGTATTGTGGAAGCTGTCGGGGTGGCGGATAATATGACATTCATTGCAGGATCACACACCAAATGCACTGTATTAATATGGGGAGAGTTTATTCAAAACCTGGACCTCTCTGTCTCTCTCAATCACTGTGGGGAGTGGGGGTTGGGGTGGGTAGGGGTAACGTCCTCAGAGGCACTTTAAACTATCCAGATTCATGCATCCTGAGTGAAACAAAAGTGATGGAATTTATCACCTTCCCATTGTCTGTTTAGAATAGAAGGAGTGATTGTCCATTCCTCTCAAGTTTCAATGTAATCACCTCTTATTATCTCACAGCGCGACAGTTCAACCTTCACTCACTCCTCATGGTGCCATCATCCCAGGGATTAATCCGGTGAAACTCCTGTTTATTCTTTCTGTGATAAGGAAATCACTCCATATAAAGGAGATAAAATCTGTCCACAATACCCCAAACACTGCCTCAACAATGGTCTCAGAGTTGATCACAATAATTCCTTTCCCTCACTTAGCTGGCTCCATTTTCTTCATGTGACACAGGAAACCATTCGTTTACGATGCACTGTCACTGATTTGGAATTTAAACCATCCTTACATCTGTAGGTCAACATCAATAAAGCCAGCACCAGAGGTGCTATTTTGGTGAACATCACTCTTGGAGAGAGACTCAATCACGAAGAATACGTCTAAAACAGTGAATGGCTACCGACCTGAATGGAAATCAGCTGCAGGAGTATGGGATACAGGCAGAAGAAGGGAGTTATCTTTCCTTTTGACCTGCCCTTATGGGATGTATGCATACCTGGTCAGGCCAGCATGTTATGCCAGTGTTGAACTGAGTGACTGGTTTAGATTTTTCCACAGGACTGAAAAGAGTAAAACACAGTGCTGTGGGTTTGCAGTCACACAGAGACCTGACCAGGGAAGGATGCCCCATTTCTCTCTCTAATGAGCATGAGGCAAGCCTATATCAACAGATTATTATTCTGTGGCTCTAGATTATGAACCAATGATGTGACAACCATACACTCTCTTCCCATCTTTCAGATTCTGTGCAGAGAACAAGTTAAACAGCTCAAGTGCAATTACTTTGCAATGGACTCGTGTTAAGAAGGGACTTGAAATAGCTGTATCCGGAATTAACAAAGGCACAAATGTTGGTTTATTTAGGAGTTGCATTGAGGCTGAGGAGGAGACTCGATGTCACAATGGTTGTACTGGAAAGCATTGGTGAATGGGGAAGATATGGAGATATGAACAGTGCAGTAGCAAATGAATCAAAGAGGTTGAGAACCGTCTGTTTCATCCTCGCATATTGGTGAGCAACTTGTTTCGAGTAATTTGCTAGTTATAATTTCAAAGGAATGGATGCTTTGACTGGAAACGAAAACGTTGACTTGCACCTTCCCAAAATTTACATCTCACGATCATCAATTCAGTTCAGACCATTTCACGAGACATCTCGAGTGACTTACCAGTAAGACCAACTATGGCAAGGATAGGATAGTAACCAGCTTGAATAACCAGCAGTACATCTTCAATCCGGGATGCGAATGATATCCAAGGCTGGGAAAGCCAATAAAGACCCCAGAATAAATTCCCGCCCTTTGTTGGAACATTCCAGTCTAATGCTATCAGTTTCGGATATCTCCTCACCCTCACTTCCAGGTGTCCGTCACGTTGAGAGTCCTTCAGAGTTCCCTACACGCCCTCAAGGATGCCCTCACAAGAACGGGGTACGATGCTCAACTCATCGACCGCCAGTTCCGAGGTGCCACAGCAAGGAACCATAATGACCTCCTCAGGAGACAGACACGTGCTGCAACTGACAGAGTACCCTTCGTTGTTCAGTACTTCCCAGGGCCTGAAAAGTTACACCATGTTCTTCGTGACCTGCACCACATTATCAATGAGGATGAGCAGGACACCAAGGTCTTCCCCACACCTCCACTACTTGCCTTTAAACAACCGCCAATCCTGAAACAGATCATTGTTCGTAGCAAACTGCCCGGCTCTCAGGACAACTCCATACAACCCTGTCACGGTGAATGCTGCAACACGTGTCAGATTGTAGACATAGGTACCACTATTACGCGTGGGGAAACCTCCCACCTTGTACATGGCAGGTATTCATGTGACTCAGCCAACGTTTTCTATTATATACGTTACAGGCAAGGATGCCCGAAGGCATGGTACATTGGGGAAACCGAGCAAAGGCTACGACAACGGAAGAATGGGCACCGCACAACAATCAACAGACAGGAGTGTTCCCTCCCAGTTGGGGAACACTTCAGTGGTCCAGGACATTCAGCCTCGGATCTTCGGGTGACCATCCTCCAAGGTGGATTTCGGGACAGGCAGCAGAGGAAAGTGGCCGAGCAGAGGCTGATAGCTAAGTTCGGTACCCATAGGGAGAGCCTCAACCGGGACCTTGGGTTCATGTCACATTAAAGGTGATCACGATTGCACTACACCCACTCACAGATATTCCTACACACACACTCTCACATACGCATGGACACAGGTACACACAGACACGCATACAGGCACCCACAAACACCCTTATAAACACACACACTCCCACACTCACACTTGCACCCCGTCACAGACTTGAGACAATCTGCACTCACTACACACACACACACATACACACACTTTCTCATACTCACAACCCCCACCCCAGACAGACACGCACACATAGACAGACAAAGACCCACATGTACATATATATTTTGTGGGGTGAATGTGTACTTGCAGAGTTACATTGTACTTAGCTCAAAACTGCATGAATTTATGTAAAACTCTGTTATCTCACTTTTTAGATTAGAATCAGTCTAAACATCAGGTCATAGACAGAGAACACAGGGGGCTAACATCTTCAACATACTGTCTAGCTATCACCATTGTTAACAGCTAACCTGAGAATGCAACTTTTCAAAAAAGGTTTTGTGGTTTACACATGAAAGAAGTGAAACTATCACTGTATTCTAACAGATGACAGGCTTAACAGACAAACAATTTTTCAATGTATAATTTCAGTTACATCACACTAAATTTTTGCTGTAAATTCTGTGTTACGATCGAGCTGATGAAGGAGTGTCGCTCCGAAAGCTACTGTGCTTCCAATTAAACCTGTTGGACTATAACTTGGCGTTGTGTGATTTTTAACTTTGTACACCGCAGTCCAAAACCGGCATCTCCAAATCATGACAATTCAGATTGTTATTCCAGAATCAGAGAGGACAGGTGTGGGTCATGATGTTGATGTTATCGATGCTAAGGAACTGTTGTGAAGTATCTTTCACTGGACTTCATTTACATTGTGATTATGACATTGGAGAAAAGAGAGAAGATGGAGAGGACTTGGGGACATGACTGTTCAGTCTGGGCGGAGGGACAGTGATGTTCCCCACTCACTAGTGTTGCAACGTTACTCTTTATAACTCATACGAAGAGCAGATTAAAGTGTATACCTACAGTGAGGAATTAGCAGAGACAATATTAATGAAATGCATTTATGCAATACAAAATACAGTGAAATAAATGATTTTCTGTACAAACCAAAATATGCAAACTACAAAGAGATAAGGTTGTTAAAATGCACTCCTGATATGGACCTATATAAATTGAAATGTGGATTACAGACTATGGAAGTGGTGTGTGATATTTATCAATCATTATTTGATCCACAGCTGAGATCCTGATTTCCCCTCTGTCAGTGTAATAGAAAATTTACAAACTCAACATTTTTTGTGAAACCTGAAAGAGAATGCTATGCTAATTCTAAAACTTTTCTGAACGTTGCAAACACTTTGCTGAATTCTGCAGTCGTGGAGACAGCTTGTCTTTGCTGAAATTTGTATACATTGAACCTGGCCTGGCGAGCAGGCGAATTCAGCAGAAAAGCTAAGGAAAACAGAAAGAGAATTATGTCCACGGCAAGGGAGTGAGAAAACAAGAACTCGAATGTTTCCCAGCCCTTGTCCTTGAGCGTATGATAAGAAGAGTACAAAAAGAAAACGTTAATTATGTTCAGGGCCCTTACACAAGGTGTGTTTGCCAAGTGTAATGGTTCCCTGCAGTGGTTAAAAATAATGCTTTTTCTTTGCTCTTGCTAGCATCTGAGTCCAATCAGTTTAATTTCCACGACACTCAGCGATCCACCTGACAGAGATTCTCTGGACCAGTCTCTCACACAGTGGGGGTTATCATTTCCTGCTGGTCTTGGCATAGTCTATTTTTAAAAATCCACCTTCTCCATGTACGAATCTATTGGCTGAATGGATTTTGTTTAGCTGTCAGTAACCTAGCTCTGTGACAATATTGGAAATGATTGATCTGGGATGACAGCCAGTATCAGCACACTGCTTACTGTGTATGACACCCAGACAGGGGGTTTGCAGTCCAGAGGAATTTCTAAAAGAAACTTCTGAATTCTGTCTGTCCATATCTATCCACCTTCATGCTGTCTTCTGATCTATTTAACCTCACCCTCATATAACTCCTCTTCATCCCTCTCTCAGTTAGTCGCTCCCCTTTCTATTCTCTCTTACTTTATCTCTCTTCACTTTCTTTCTCTCTGTTCATTTCTCTCTCATATAATCTATCTCCACATATTCTGTCTATCTCCAGTTGTGCGGTTGGAGAGCTTGTGACCCCACGATGGGCTGACTGACCTCCATTTGTGCTATAATAATTCTGCGGTTCTCTGAATCATAATAAATACTTTCGGTGCCTGGACAGACACGCTGGTCCGGTGACAGGTACAGTGCACAATCACCCATTTTCTCTTCCTGTTCCCTGATGTGCAGTTGCCTTGAAATGTCCGTTCAAACAAAACAGACTGAATGAAATTCGAGCAGTTGGGATGACTTTCATCACCGTGTATTTCAATCAGGATTTAATGAAGGATGAGGTTCCACAATAACATAACAATTATAGAAAAACAGGACAACACAATAAATAGCAGTCGAGTACAACATGTGATTCCAAGTAAGCTTCACCGTGTTACCGCGAGATTATCAATCCAGAAAATCAGCTCCTGTTCAGTGGACCGAGGTTCAAATCCCGCCACTGCAGAGGGTGGCAATTCAATTCAACAATTTTAAAATATTCCTGCAATTAAGATTCCGCCTATGAGAATGATATCATTGCCGATTGTCATAAAAATCCATCTGGTTCACTCACATCCTTCAATGAAGGAATCTTCCATTTCTCATCTGGTTGAGCCGACCGTTGACTCCAGACCCAAAACAATGTGATTGACTCTCAATCGCCCTCTGAAATGGTTTAGCGAGTCAGTCAGATGTGCTACAAAATCTCGAAGAAATGAAACCAGATGTATTGACCTGGATACCGAAAAAGTGAACGTTCGAAACATCATTGTCGAACCTGCAAAGTCCTCCTTACTAACAATGAAGGCTCGTACCAAAATTGGGACAATTGTTTTACAGACCAGTCAAGCAACAGCTTGACATAGGCATACTCACGGAATTTTACCTTACAGTTATAACCCAGACAGCACCATCACCGTCCCTGGATATGTCCTGTCCCAAAGGCAGGACCGATCCGGCACAGGAGGCAGCTCAGTGCGATAGAGTGGGGCGGTCGATGCTCTGGGAGGCCCTGTGACCTATAACCTCATATCTCCCACTCAACAATTGCCATCAAGCAAGAGGATCAACCCTGGTTCAAAAGAGAGTGCAGGAGGGCAAGCCAGGAGCAGACCCAGGCATACATAAAGATAAAATGTTAATCTGCTGAAGCTTCCAAACAGAACTATTTGCATGCCCAATCGCATAAAATGCAAGGGACAGGCAGAGCTAAGCGATCCCAGAAGCAACACATCAGATCTAAGCTCTGCAGTCCTGCGAAACTGATCATGGATGGTGGTGGACGACTAAACAACTCACCGGAGTAGGAGGCTCCACAAATATCCCCAACCTCAATGTTGGAGGAGCTCAGTATATCAGTGTAAATGATAAGGCTGAAGATTTCACAGAATTCTTCACTCAGAAGTTTCGAGTGGATGATCCACTTCAGTCTCCTCCCGTGGTCCCCATCATTACAGATAGCAGTCTTCAGCAAATTCGATTGACTGATATCAAGAAACGGTTGAAGGCACTCGATACTGCAAAGGCATCGCCTTCATCACCACACAAGACAACACCTTCAGTGACTCTCCGGATGAATCCTAGATCCAAGCATCTTCAGCTCCTTTATCAATGACCTTCCCTCCATCATAATGTCAGATCTTGGGATATTCGACAATGACTGCACAATGTTCAGCACCATTCACAAATGTTCAGATATGGAAGCAGTCCATGCCAAAATGCAACTAGATCTGTCCCTCTCCATCTTGGGCTGACAAGTGGCAAGTAACATGTGCACTACACATACCAGACAATGACCATCACCGATAAGAAACAATATAACAACTTAGTATTTGCAGCATTATCATCACTCAGTTCCCCACTATCAATATCCTGGGGGTTATAATTGATTAGAAACTCAACTCGACTCACCATATAAATGTAAGAGCAGATCAGAGGCTCGGATTACTGCGTGAATAACTTACCTCCTGACTTCCTAAAACTTGTCAATCATCTAAAAGGCACAAGTCAGGAATGAGATGGATTTCTCCCACTTGCCTGAATGAGTGCTGACCCAACAAGACTCAAGAAGCTTGAAACCATCCAGAACAAAATAATCCATTTGATTGGCATCACATTCACACGCATTCACTCCCTCCACCACCGTTGCTCAGTAGCAGAAGTGTATACTATCTACAAGACACAATGCAGAAATTCTACAAAGATCCTCAGACAGCATTTTCCAATCCCACGAACACTTACATCTAGAATGACAAGGCCAGCATACTTATGGGAATGCCACCACCTATAAATTCCCTTCCAAACCAATCAACATCCTGATGTGGAAATATATCGCCGTTCCTTCACTGTTACTGGTAAAAAAAACCCTGGAATTCCCTCCTTAATCTCATTGTGGGTCAACACACAGCAAGTGGACTGCAGCGGTTCAAGAAGGCAGCTCAGCACCACTTTCTCAGGGAGGCAACGAGGGATGGACAAGAAATGCTGGGCCCACGCAGCGATGTCACATCCAAAAAAAGATTTTAAAAAAAAGTTCCAAATTGAGCTTCTCTATGGGACAGGTTATCTGATTTGAACATGAACAGGAAAGCAGTGTTTCTGATACAGAACATTGTAGACGTTTCTGTTATTAGAAGGATGTTCAGTTTTCGATAACTTATTGTCGCTGTGTGCTGTGATAAGTTGCATCTGTTTTGTTAAATTCAACAATACTGGTGTAACAGGATCACTCCTTCGAAAATACCAAACTGAAAATGGTAATCAATTGAGAGACAGTGTATTCCCGCCACATGAGACTCACACATAGCTGTTTGTATTCAACGCTTAATGGAATACTGGCCGACACTGAATCCTCCCATTGTTCATATCACAGAGGTTACCATTGAACAGAACGTGAAGTCAAATCAACATACAAATACAAGGGTTACAAGAGCTGCTCAGAGACAAACAATTCTGCACTGAAAAAATAGACCACATGACCATAACAGCATGAGACATTGCTATAGATTGAGCCCATTCAGCCCATTCCTTCGCTGTGAAACTGTGTCATTTTATCATAGTCTCTATGACGAGTGGACTTATCTTCTACACACTGACTGATTACTGCAAAGATTGATACAATCAGTTTCTATCAGATGCCTCGCCTCCCATTCTTCTAAATTCCATCGAGTACACACACTGCCGCTTATGACAAGCCACCATCGCCAGGATGGATCACCTCCAACACCAGTTGATCTTTTTCCCAGAGATATTTCCCAAAATAGCTCCCAACATTCCAAATGCCATTTGAACATTCCCCATTACATTCTCGGCGGTATGACTCCTCTCTTTAATTCTAGATCCCTTGAAATGAATGTGAACATTGCATTTGCTTTCCTAACTGCCAATTGAACCTGCACAGTAACCATAATAGTGGACGAGTGTTTCAAAATCCTTTTGTACTTCAGGTTTAATGGATCCTATTAGATATTGTGTCTGCCTCTAGTCCGCCCACCAAAGTGCATAATCTCACACGTGCCCATGTTATATTCCATCAGCAACGTGTTTGCCCACTCTCCTAAACTGTCCAAGCTTTTCTGCAGTCTCCCTACTTCATTAATATCGCCTGCCCATCCAACCATCACTGTAACATCTCGAAACTGAGCAAAAATGCCCTCAGGTCTTTTGTTCAGGTGGTTCATGTAAATGACACTTCCTGACTCCCTAAGGACTGTGAGAAAGTGAGGACAGCAGATGCTGGAGATCAGAGCTGAAAAATGTGTTGCTGGAAAAGCGCAGCAGGTAAGGCAGCATCCAAGGAGCAGGAGAATCGATGTTTCGGGCATGATCCCTTCTTCAGGAATGAGGAAAGTATGCCCAGAAGGCTAAGATAAAAGGTAGGGAGGAGGGACTTGGGGGAGGGGCGTTGGAAATGTGATAGTTGGAAGGAGGTTAAGGTGAGTGTGATAGGCTGGAGAGGGGGTGGAGGCGGAGAGGTCAGGAAGAAGATTGCAGGTTAGGAAGGTGGTGCTGAGTTCGAGGTTTGGGACTGAGACAAGGTGGGGGGAGGGCAAATGAGGAAGCTGGAGAAATCTGAATTCATCCCTTGTGGTTGAAGGATTCCGAGGCGGAAGACGAGGCGCTCTTCCTCCAGCCGTCGTGTTGCCATGGTCTGGCGATGGAGGAGGCCAAGGACCTGCATGTCCTTGGCGGAGTGGGTGGGGGGGTTGAAGTGTTGAGCCACGGGGTGGTTGGGTTGGTTGGTGCGGGTGTCCCAAAGGTGTGTTCTGAAATGTTCCACATGTAGGCAGCCTGTCTCCCCAATATAGAAGAGGCCACATCGGGTGCAGTGGATGCTGTAAATAATGTGTGGAGGTGCAGGTGAATTTGTGGCAAATATGGAAGGATCCTTTGGGGCCTTGGAGGGAAGTAAGGGGGGAGGTGTGGGCGCAAGGTTTATATTTCTTGCAGTTGCAGGGGAAGGTGCCGGGAGTGGAGGTTGGGTTGGTGGGGGGTGTGGACCTGATGAGGGAATCGCGGAGAGAGTGGTCTTTTCAGAACATTGACAGGGGAGGAGAGGGGAATATATCCTTGATGGTGAGGTCTGTTTGGAGGTGGCCGAAATGACGACGGATGATACGACGTATCTGGAGGTTGGTGGGGTGGTAGGTGAGGACCAATGGGGTTCTGTTGTGTTGGCAATTGGAGGAGTGGGGTTCAAGCGCGGAGGAGCGGGATGTGGAGGAGATGCTGTGAAGAGCATCGTCGACCATGTCTGAGGGGAAATTGCAGTCTTTGCAGATGGAGGCCATCTGGGTTGTTCACTATCGGAACTGGTCCTCCTGGGAGCAGATGCGGTGGAGGCGAAGGAATTGGGAATATGCGATGATGTTTTTATAGGGGGCAGGGTGGGAGGAGGTGTAGTCTAGGTAGCTGTGGGAGTCGGTCGGTTTATATTAAATGTCCGGGTTGATTCAGTCACCCGAGATAGAAATTAAGAGCTCTAAGAAGGAGAGGGAGGAGTCTGAGAATTTACGTGGACCGCCTCAGAGTTCTCACTCCCCTTCCACCTATCGTATTTCCAACGCCCCTCCCCCAAGTCCCTCCTCCCTACCTTTTATCTTAGCCTGCTTAGCAGACTTTCCTCATTCCTGAAGAAGAGCCCATGCCCTAAACATCGATTCTCCTGCTCTTTGGATGCTGCCTGACCTGCTGCGCTTTTCCAGCAACACATTTTTCAGTTCTGTGTTTTCTCACGTACAAGGATGATAGTGGTTTTCTTGAAGCAGGCTGGGATGTCGGCTTCAGGACGGAGAGGTTGAAGTTGTTTGTAAATACCTCTGTCAGTTGGTTCTCACAGGATCGGAGTGCTCAGCCAGGAACACTCTCCAGGCCTGTCGCTTTCATTGACTTGACCTGCAGGAAAACTGATCATGTCTGCCACGGTGACATCAGGCACAGGTACATCCGAGGCTCATGTCCGAAACGTCAATTCTCCTGCTCCTTGGATGCTGCCTGACCTGCTGCGCTTTTCCAGCAACACATTTTTCATCTCTGATCTCCAGCATCTGCAGTCCTCACTTTCTCATAGTGAGAAAATACCTGCAACATTCCTTAATGACTCCCCCACAGTGGCTCTGACCTCAATAAACATGAAGTGCTTTGAGACGCTGGTTATGGCCCACATCACCTCCAGTCTCCCAGCCTGACCTGCTGTCCTATAATGTGCCGACTGATGTAATGGGTCCACAACGGATGCCATATACCTGCCCTGCCCTCATCCGTGGAACATCTGGACAACAAGGATGCATACACCAGACTCCTGGTCATGGACTACAGCTCCACCTTCAACATCATTATCCCCTCCAGACTTATCTCAAAACTCCGTGACCTTGATCATGGCTCCACCCTCTGCAACTGGATACCCTGGTTTCTGACACACAGACCACAATCTGTGAAGATAGGTATCTGCACATTCTCCACAATAAAACTCAACACTGGAACTACTGGAGGATGTGTTCTCAGCCCCCTATTGTACTCTCCGTGCACCCACAGCAGTGTTCTCATCCCCTACTGTACTCCCTGTATATCCACAGCTGTGTCCTCCGCCCCCTACTGTACTCCTTGTACACACATGTCTGTGCCCTCAGCCTCCTACTGTACTCCTGTACTCCCATGGTTGTGTCCTCGGCCCCCTACTGTTTTCCCTGTACACACGCGGCTGTGTTGTCAAATTCCAAACTACGCCAGCTACAAGTTCGCTGATGACATCACCAAATCAGGAGGGATATCAAACAACGATGAGTCAGAATACAGAAAGGCGATTGAGGGCTGAGTGGCATGGTGTAATGATAATAGCCTCCCTCTCAAATTCGGCAATAGTAAGGAACTGATCATTGAGTTCAGAAGAAAGGAGAGGAACACACCGTCATCTACATCAATGGTTGAGGCAGTGCAGAGCATCAACTCCCTCGGAGTGACGATAACTGACAACCTTCCCTCGTCTTCTTGCATAGGTGTGACAGTCAAGACGGTTCAATAACGCCTCTTCTTCCTCAGGAGGCTCAGGAAATTTAGCATGTACTACTTCGACAGATACACCATTGAGAGCATACTGTATGGGTGCCTCACGGCTTCATACAGCAACGCTCTGCCCAGGACCCGCAAGAAACTACAGAAGGTTGGGTGCACAGCGAATCTCCCAACCATCGCCTCTACTTACATGGCTCGTTGCCGCAGAAAGGCTGCCAAAATCTAGAACAAAGAACATAGAACAGTACAGCACAGAACAGGCCCTTCAGCCCACGATGTTGTGCCGACCATTGATCCTCATGTATGCACCCTCAAATTTCTGTGACCATATGCATGTCCAGCAGTCTCTTAAATGTCCCCAATGACCTTGCTTCCACAACTGCTGCTGGCAACGCATTCCGTGCTCTCACAACTCTCTGTGTAAAGAACCCGCCTCTGGCATCCCCTCTATAGTTTCCTCCTACCAGCTTAAAACTATAACCCCTCGTGTTAACCATTTCTGCTCTGGGAAATAGTCTCTGGCTATCGACTCTATCTATGCCTCTCATTATCTTGTATAATCAGTCAGGTCCCATCTCCTCCTCCTTTTCTCCAATGAAAAAAGTCCAAGCTCAGTCAACCTCTCTTCATAAGATAAGCCCTCCAGTCCAGGCAGCAGCTTGGTAAACCTCCTCTGAACCCTCTCCAAAACACTAACATCTTTCCTATAATAGGGCGAACAGAACTGGACGCAGAATTCCAAGTGCGGTCCAACCAAAGTTTTATAGAGCAGCAACAAGATCTCAGGACTCTTAAACTCAATCTTCCTGTTAATGAAAGCCAAAACACCATATGCTTTCTCAACAACCCTGTCCACTTGGGTGGCCATTTTAAGGGATCTATGTACCTGCACACCAAGATCCCTCTGTGCCTCCACACCGTCAAGAATCCTATCCTTAATCCTGTTCTCAGTTTTCAAATTCGACCTTCCAAAATGCATCACCTCGCATTTATCCAGGTTGAATTCCATTTGTCACCTCTCAGCCCATCTCTGCATCCTGTCAATGTCCCACTGCAGCCTGCAACAGCCCTCTATACTGTCAACGACACCTCCGACCTTTGTGTCATCTGCAAATTTGCTGACCCATCCTTCAATCCCCTCATCTAAGCCATGAAGAAAAATTACAAACAGTAGAGGCCCAAGTAGAAAGCCCTGTGGAATACCAATCACCACTGACTTCCAGGCAGAATATTTTCCTTCTACTACCACTCGCTGTCTTCTGTTCGCTACCTAATTCTGTATCCAGACAGCTAAGTTCCCCTGTATCCCATTCCTCCGGACCTTCTGAATGAGCCTACCATGGGGAACCTTATCAAATGCCTTGCTGAAGTCGATATACAGCACATCCACACCTCGACCCTCATCAACGTTTCTAGTCATATGCTCAAAGAACTCGTTAAGTTTTTTGAGGCATGACATGCCCCTCACAAAACCGTGTTGACTGCATTTAATCAAGCCATGCTCTTCCAGATGGTCTTAAATCCTAATCCTCAGAATCCTTTCTAACACCTTGCAGACGACAGATGTGAGACTTACAGGTTCATAATTGCCGGGGATTTCCCTATTTCCTATCTTGAAGAGAAGAATTATATTTGCCTCTTTCCAGTCTTCAGGTACGACTCCAGTGGAGAGCGAGGGTGCAAAGATCTTCGCAAGTGGCGAAGCAATTGCATTTCTCCTTTCCCAAAGCAGCCGAGGACGAATCTGGTCCAGGCCTGGCGACTTTTCAATCTTAATGTTTGACAAAATTTTGAGCACATCAGCTTCCTCTATCTCTATCCAATCCAGCATGCACACCTGCTCTTCAAAGGTTTCATTCACTACAAAGTTCATTTCTTTCGTAAAGACAGAAGCAAAAAACACATTTCGGGCTTCCCCTCCCTCCTCAGACTTCTCACAGAAGTTCCTTATGCTATCCCTGATCGGCGCTGCTCTTTCTTTGACCATTCTCTTATTCCTCACAAAAGTGTAAAATGCCTTTGTGTTCTCCCTAATCAGTTCTGCCAAGCCTTTCTCGTGCCCCCTCCTGGCTCTCCTCAGACCGTTTTTGAACTCCTTCCTCGCCTGCCTGTAATCCTCTAGAGCTGAGCTTGACCCTAGCTTCCTCCACCTTACGTAAGCTACCTTCTTCCTTTTGACGAGAAGCTTCACCGCTATCGCAGATTACTGAGGGAAGGGAAACAGGAAATAGCTGGGGCATTAATAGATATCTTTGTAGCATCCTTGAACACAAATTAGGTCCCAGAGGAATGGAAAGTTGTTGCTTAAGAAGGGTAGCATGAATAATCCAGTTAATTATAGACCAGTGAGCCTGTCATCAGAGGTAGGGGAGCTGATAGAGAAGATACTGAGGGATAGGGTCTTTTCTCATTTGGATGAAAATGGTCTTATCAGTGATAGACAAGATGGTTATGTGCAGGGAAGGTAATGACTTACCAATTTAATAGAATTCTTTGAGGAAGCGACAAAGTTGATTGATGAGGGAAGGACTGTAGATGTCATATACATGGACTTCAGGAAGGCGTTTGGTCAGTTTTTCCATGGTCGGGTGATGGAGAAAGTGAAGTCACATGGTGTCCAGGGTGTGCTAGCTACATGGATAAAGAACTGCCTGGACAACAGGGTACAGAGTGTAGTAGAGGAAGGCAGATTCTCAAAATGGAGAACTGTGACCAGTTGTGCGCCATTTGAGATGTTTCCAGAAAGATACATGATTGTGCAGGGCGCAAAGGGATACAGACTCTCAGAAAATTGCCGACTGATTTAGATAGAGGATCTGGATCAGCGCAGGATTTGACAGACAAATGGCCTGTTGAACTGGAATGTTCTTAGTTCTAACAATACCAAAGACCCATCACATGCCTGTAAAGATCTCCCACAACCTCTTCCATCAGGCTAAAAGATACAGAAGCTTGAAAATACAGATCAGCTGGTTCAGTAACGGCTTCTTCCTTGCTGTTATTAGACTGATGAATGGACTCTAATCTCAGATAATGCTGATCTTGTTCAGGTTGATCTCACCTAGCGCATGCTCTGTGCAGCGTAACCTATATGCCTCTCAGACATGTTTTACAGCAATCGTTCAGTACATCCTTGCTTACTTTGATCTGCCTGGACATCTTGGTACATGTCGAAATAAGTCCTCACCTCCACCCTCGCAGCTCCTTCTAGTGGTCACTCCCAGGTCTCTCTGGTCCTCACCCCCAGCTTCTCCCATACCCCCCAGCTCCCTGTGACTCCATCCCCAGCTCTCTATTTCCTTTGTCTCTCACTGTGTCACTCACACTGTCTATTTCCCTTTGTTTTCTTTTTCCCTGCCTTCTGTTTCTTTCGCTGAACCTACTATCTTCCCTGTTCCCTGTCCATGTGACTGTTTGTTTCCTTGTTTTGTTTCCTTTCTCTCTTCGACTGACTGTCCATCTGTTTCCCTCGCTGTGTTCTCTTTCTCCTTCCCTTCGTATCTGTCTATTTCTCCCTCGTTGTGATGGTGATGGCTTCTCTATTCGTTTGAAGCGGGTGATAGCTCATTGGTTCGATGCTGGCAATGCAATAAACTCAACTGGGTTTTGGTATCAAAGACTTAATTTAAAATTATCCCTTAAGCTTCAATTGTTCACAAAACAGCAGCCAGAACATGTGTTTCCATTTAACAGCAATTATTATATCTACCTATTTTGGAACAACCCATCTCCCAATGTTCCTTACACTGGCAACTGGAAACATTCTATTCGGGTGCATAATGGTCTGACATGGTAACTGGTCTGCCCAGGAGCATAAATAAAAACTACAGACGGTTGTGTGCACAATCCAGACCATCACGGAAGACCACCTTCCATCATTTATACTTGTCATTGTCGCAGAAAGGCTGGCAACATCAAAGATCTCTCCCAAAACAATAATGATCTCCTACAACCTCTTCCAACAGGGAGGAGACACAGAGGTTTGAAAACATGGACGATGTATGCTCAGGGACACTTCCTTTCCTACCATTATTAGACTGACAAATTGATATCTCTCACTTTTCCAATAATATTAATCTTGCTAATGTCGAATTTGCTTTGCTCACCTCCTGTGAAACTGTAACCATGTTTGCCTCAGTGTGTGTAAGTACCCCACGATCACTGTTTTCTTGTTTACTATCATGTGCCTGCATTCTTCGCAAATCAAACCTTTCCATTGTACATTTGATTAAAATTAACCAAATCAAATCAGGTCAATCACGTGGACTGCAGTGGCTCAAGGTCTTCTCAAGGGCAACTGGGAAAATGAACTCATGCTGGCCCAGTCAGAGATACCCATATCCCGTTAACAAATATAAGAAGATGACCACACTTAGAGAATACTGACAGGGGGAATCAAATCGCTTAAAACATAACCTTAGACAAATACAGTCTTCCCTCACTATCTGAAAGAAACCATTCGCAAGCTGATATGGTGTAAAGTGCAGTTGCACCAATTTATATGGGAAAAAAAATCGCCTTTCTTCGTAAAAGTGAAAATCCTCTTTAGATTTCTTTTGGATAGCGAAACAAGGCCTAATGTAGGTCATTTGGGAAGGGAAGTGGCGAAAAGCGAACTTTTGAAAAGCGGGAAATACCTATATGTACATGTGCATGATATTCAGGAAGATGGGAATGGCAAAAAATAAATGAGGTGAATCTCATATTTTCTTTCCAGCCGAGCTGATCATCATTCTCTTTGTTTCCTCTTTTTCTTCTATATCCCTCTTTCTCTATTGATTCCTCCTTCCCTTCAAAGCACACATCCCTGTCAACGGTATTAAACACACACTTTTCCAAGTGCTTTCAGTTCAGGAAAGTTCCCCAGCACTTTTTGTTCGTTTCTTTGCATTGCCTTGTATAATTTCAGATTTTCAGCGTCTTCCATTATTTGATTTCATCTTCAATTTTGTTCTTTCGTGGGATGTTGGCATCTCTGCCAGGGGCAGCATTTGGTGACCATCACTAATTGCCCTGATTCTCAGGCCATTCCACAAGCCAATATAAAGTTAAACACATTGTTATGGATCTGAAGTCTCACTTCACCCAGACCAGGTAATGACATTAGATTACCTTACTGATCAGTGAAACAGGAATGTTTTCAGACAAAATGTTGATTTTACGTTTGTTTTTGTGAAATTCACTTTTATTCCAATTCTTATCAGTTTTATAGAAGTGCTGTCATCAGCTGTGATGGAATTGAAACAAATCACTTGAAACAATATCTTTCGTTTAATTAGCATTGCTTCTGAATTACATCCAGCGACATTCCTACGTTCATATATTGCCTTAATCATGAAGTAACGTCCAAGACAAGAACAATTTTATGATTGAAATGATTGTAATCAGAAAAGTGGTCAGAAGAGAGCTTGAAACATTAAGTCTGAATTTTACCAACGTGCAGCCAATGGTTTGTTCAGCAACAGCACTGACGCAGAGATGAAGATTGGGGAGATTAGGAGCTGGGAGTGGACAGGTTTGGTGACAGAGAGTACAGAAGACATAAATCAGTTCAGGGCAAAAAGGGATCCCGAGGTTGTGCACAATTTTGTTCTCAGATGTTGGTGAGGGAGTGGTCTGCAATTCATGGGTAATGAATGGAGACTGCAATTGAAACTGAAGACAAGAGTTTCTTTCTCTGACAAATATAGATAACAGAAATTGCAACGAAGTTCAAACTTGTTTGTGAGATTAATGAATGGACAGAGGTAGAGAATACCGACAAGAGGTTAGTAATAGGTTAGTAGCACACCTTCCACCCCGCGCAGAATAACAATCAGCACTGCTGATATCCGATAGGGTAGAAATTCCCAACAGGGGGAAATCTTGAAAAGATTCAAGGAAAACCTCCTCTCCATTGTTGTAATGTTCCAGTCCGTTATTCTCAGATTCAGCTCTGTCCTCTTTGTGTCTAGGCAGCTGTTGATCTCTGTTACTGTTGAAATTGATGCATCTGCTACTACACTGGGATAGCACAGTGAATGAAGTCCCTCAACCAATAGGAGAGGGAAACCCTCCAGTGACACAGTTACATTGCATGGAGACTGACATTAATCATAGTCACTGAGCAACCAGTCCCAGCTTTCAATACAGCACATTCAGTTCACAATATAACTGGACTGGACTACATGTTGACATTGCTGGCGATTGGTCAAATCTCCCATCACCAATTGCTCTAGTGAAGTCAGTTGTGAGGGAGAATGTCTTTTGTCTTTTGTCCGTTTTCTATGCTCTTACCATCTCTCCCCAAATCCCTCCATCCACCAAAAGAAACACAATCAGGATGTTGTTACTGTGCTGATCTCTCCTCCACGGGAACAACCGTCAGCCAACACACTGTCACTGGGCACAGTCGCCCTGAACATAGACAGGAAGTGTGGACTTCTCTGAATGTTACTCTCACTGCTCTAATAAGGCAACTAGGGAATATGCTTCAGTAATTTATTTATGCAAATTGACAAACTTCTAAATGCAGTTTTATTTGCTGTAAAACTGTACTTTTTTGCGCATTTTGGCCTCAGTCCAAACCAAAAGTGGTAATTACAATGAACTTATTCATTAAGACTTATGAATTAATGAGTCAGGTTCGAATGAACATGTCATTCGCTGGGAGATAGGACAGAATGGGATAGTGGCTGTGGAGACTGCATGGGGGGTGGGGGGTGGGGGGGTACAATGATATTCCCCAGTCATCATCCCTCTTTCTGACCGACAGAATTAAATCTAATGCATAACAAGGAAACAGCAACATTTGAGAGATGCAATGCTGAATGACAATATGAACTGAACAGGATCATTTTAAATGTGATAAAGTGAACTATATTTAATGTGCACACCACTTAATCATTGGGAATACAGTTCGATTAGGATCACTGGACCAGAAACATTAACTTTGATTTCTCTTCACAGATACCGCCAGACCTGCTCAGTTTGCCCTCTAAGTTCTGCTTTTTTTTTGTTTGAGCTTGATCATATGTTCATATATGGCAGGATACTTAAAATTAAAAGCACACACTAATAACAAAAATGTGGAGGGCTATGGGGACAGTGCAGGAGACTAACAGTAGAGATATAGTCTTTCCAAACTGGAAGAGACAATGGGCTGAGTTACCACCACTTTTGCTGTAAATAATTCTGTGATATGTAATCAAAGCCTTTGGAGAGGGGGTAGACAAGCTAGTTCAACGAAAGACACGCCGTGCTCCACCATCAATAATTTATTCCTGTCATCTCATGAAATTTCAGCTAAAAATGCCTCTAAAATGTCTTTTCAAACAAATTGGAGTTCGTGAGATTTACAGGATATTCAAAAAAGTATTTTTGTTTCTTTGAATCTTAAAGAAGCAACAGATTTCGGCCGTAACACAGGTGTCACAGACACACCAACTATAACAGGAACAGGAAAGGACTACATTGTCCACATATAACCAAATTCAGCATGTAGCCCTGTCAAAAAGCATGAAATATAGTGATACAGAAACATGAAAAACAAATAAAAAATGGTGAAAAAGTGCCACAGATGAGGAAGTATCTGCAGAGATAAACAAAGTTAACATATCGAATATGATGTAACCCTGTTCTGAAAAAGTCATATTGGAATCAAAGGTTAATTCTGCGTATCTCTGCTCAGAGGGTGCCAGACCTGCTGAGCTACCCTCTATCGTTTTTTTCTTTTCTTTCTGAACTGTGACAAATTGACTGATCTGAATGATATAAGCAAAGCTGCTATCTGAGTTGAATCTCGAGTAAGTTGTAACCAAAAGAGAAAATGCTGGAAAATCTCAGCAGGTCTGGCAGCATCTGTAAGGAGAGAAAAGAGCTGACGTTTCGAGTCTAACTGCCTCTGTGCAGAGAAATCAGAATTAAAGTTTCTAGGTTAGTGGCCCTTCCTCAGAAAGGATGGTAGCCCTGAAAATGTTTATTTATATACATAAGAGGCTGAATAGCTGTTAGTGGAGACTGTTAGTAGCTAACAATAAGGGGTGAGTACTAGGCTTGGTGTATGGGTAGGGGGCATTGAGGAGTTCAGTCCCTAAAATTATTGAATATTATTTTGTCTGAAGGGCTGCATGGTCCACCCGCGGAAAATGAGGTGTTGTTCTTCAAGCTTGCGTTGAAATGCCCTGGAACACTGCAGCAAGTCTGACTCAGAGATATTGGCCAGGGAGCAGGATGGGGTATTAAACTGGCAGGCAACTGGAAACTCAGGGTCTTTTGTACAGGTCCAGTTTGGATATACTGTGAAGTGTTCACCCAGTCTAACTTTAGTTTCCCCAATGTAGAACGGTGGCACAGTGGTTAGCACTGCTGCCTCACAGCGCCAGAGACCTGGGCTCAATTCCCACCTCAGGCGACTGACTGTGTGGAGTTTGCACATTCTCCCCGTGTCTGCGTGGGTTTTCTCCGGGTGTTCTGGTTTCCTCCCACAGTCCAAAGATGTGCAGGTCAGGTGAATTGGCCATGCTAAATTGCCGTAGTGTTAGGTAAGGGGTAAATGTAGGGGTATGGGTGGGTTGCACTTCGGCGGGTCGGTGTAGACTTGTTGGGCCGAAGGGCCTGATTCCACAATGTAAGTAATCTAGAGCAGACCACAACGTGAGCAGCGAATGTGGGAAATGTTGATAGGATGCTGCTTCAGGTGGGAGGTATGTTTGGCCCTTGGTTAGCGAGGAGGGAGGAGGTAAATGGGAAAGTGTGACACCTCCAGCAGGGGAAAGTGACGTGGACCTGTGTTGGGAGGGGGGGCGGTGTGGAGGTGGGGCGATGTGTTGGCAGTGAATAACGAATGGACTAGGGTGTCGCGGAGGAAATGGTCAGAAGGCAGAAAACGGAGAGTAGACAAATATGTGTCTAGTGGTGGCATCTCGCTGGAGGTGGAGGAAATGCAGACTGATGATCTTCTGCATGTGAATGCTTGTGGGATGGTAGGTAAGGACAAGGAGAACTCTAACACTGTTGCATGAGGGAGGAGAGAGGGTGAGGATAGAAGTGCAGGAGGTGGGTCAGAACTGGTTGAGGGCCCTGCCGAGAACAGTGCTGGGGAATTCTCGGTTGAGGAAGAAGGTGGACATTTCAGAGGCCACATTTTTGAACTTGACATCATCAGAAGCAATGCGGTGGAGACGGAGGAACTGGGGAATGGAACGGAGCATTTGCAGGAAACAGGGTGTGAGGGTGTATACTCCAAGTAGCTGTCGGAGTCGCTGGCTTAATACTGGATATCAGTGACCCGTCTATCCCCAAAAATAGAAGCAGAGATGTCGAGGAAAGAAAGGGAGGAGTCAGAGATAGACCTTGTGAAAGTGAGGGATTTGTGCAAATTGGAAACGATGACCTTTTCCAATTCTGGACAAGAGAGAGGAGCAGCAGCTATGATATCATCTACGTATCGGAGAAGCAGTTATGGATGGGGACTGGAAAGAACTAGAACAAGGAATGGTCTATGTACCCCATGAAGGAACAGGTATAACTTTAGCCTACGTGTGTATCCATGCACCCCCTCTGTGTGGCAGGAGCAGGCTGAAGCAATGGGTCTGCCCAGGCAGTTCTGTTTGTGGATTTTCAGGAGGACATAAAAGCGAGCTCTGCTATCAAAGGACCATCAGCTTCGGGACTGTTACGTGGGGGCGAGTGGGTGGGAATCTCCAGTTGAACTGTTGTCAGATTTAGTTAATAACATGGCCTGATGTGCCATGGCAGGGTTATGGAGCTGCAGGTGATATGTGGAGGTATCTTAGAGCTGGCACTCAGCCTCTGAAATGGAGAGATGAGTCCACCAGACTACAGCAGCAGCACCCTTATCGGCACAGGCTGAATAACACAGTCAGGGTTGGATCCATGCGTACAGCGTACAGTCTGCTTAGAGGGTGATAGGTTGGATAGGGTGACAGGAATGCAGAGAAATTAAAACAACCAGTATCACATTGAAAGTTCTCAAAGAACAGATTGAATAAATGCCAGAGGAATGGGTCTAGGTGGAGGGAGAGTGTGGGAGCTGGGGGAAGGGTCTGTGGGATGGGGAATGGACTCGTGCCCAAAGAAATGGATACTGAGGAGAAGACGGTGGAAGAGGAGTTCAACATTATGTCGTTCCTGAAATTCATTAAAGGGGGTGCAGAGGGATAACGCTGAGACCTTTGCAGAGTACAGAACATTCGGCATTACAGCGTGGCAGTTTAGGAGGAATGGTGAATACACGACAGGAGGTGGCCTTGGGGGAGGGGATGGGCTCAGAGCGCAGGGCATGGGTGGGGTGACAGGTTCCAGAAGCTCATCGGCATCTCTCAGTTATTCCACCTTGCAGTCCTCGTATAGCTGGCGAGCACAGCGAATGAGCTGGAGAATGATGTAAAATTGTGGAATGGTGCAGCCTTGAGTCAATTTGATGAGATGCTATTGGACAGAGAAAATATTGATCTCAGTGGCACTGACATCGCACGATCAGTCCACAGAAAGTAACTGATTGAAAATTAGCGTTATCTTATTGTAATGCTCTGATTTCATTGGGGTGCAAGTCAACCAACAAGATCTTACTTTTCTGAGACTTTAGACCAAACCGTGAAAACAAATGATGTTATTAATAAGACAAATCCATCCATGGTTTTCGAAGGCAGTAGCAAAGGCAGAGTTTATTTGTCATTCCCAATAGCTCTAGGAAAGGTGTCATTGTTCATTGAGGAAATTACCAGCACAGAATTTCCTCTGATTCCCGTTAACCACAGTTATCTAGGGTGAATGATGCTTCATGAGTCAAATATTACTTTGATGCGAGGCAAGTTACTCTGATCTCACCTCTAATGACATTGGAAAATCAGTTAAATTGGTAAAGACCAAAATGATAGTACAGGGCTTATTTGAACAATGTGCTCACTGTCCTCACAACGTTTAAGGAAAAACTGATGCATGGTCGTCTGATTCTGAGGAGAGGTTTGTCCTATTTATGATGAGGCTGTTTGGTTAAGCGTTGTCACACAGAGACAGAAATAAAGTTCCACTCTCTATAGGGAACAGAACCACCATGTTCACTGTGCATTGGACGGTGACAGACACACACTATTGTCTGTTCCTGTTGGACATTGATCATCTCAATCTCATCATTCACTGATGAACAATAGCAGCACAGAAGCCAGCAGTTCCCATCACCCCTGTTGGAAAACAAACAGGGAAAGGAAGGGCCAGTGGAAGTGGGAGTAACTAGGGAAGTGGTTTAACTTACAGTGGGAGTGGGAGAAGAAAGATGTGAAGAGATATCATCAATGGAAGAGTATGTAGCTGCAGATGGAGCAGTGCAAGGGAAGGAGGAGTGTAAGAAAAGAGTAAAAAGGCCGAGGAAGAATGGCTAATGAAGTTTTAGTGACTGGGAAAAACTTGCTTTAGCAAATGTGAGTTTGGTTGAAAAATATCACTGTTCAGGAAAATTGGGATCTGGTTCCATTGAAAATTAAGATTTGATGTATTTTATTTTCTATACTTGATTCTTGTTCAGATTGCACATTCACTCTGTATTTTTGTATCTCCATCAATTGTGGGTTACATGTTTTTTCCCCCTAGTATGGTATCTCATTTTTGAATTTTTTAACAATATGTATTTGCTTCCAATTCAACGTAGACATGAGAACATGATTTGATCTCCTGCAGTTTGCCCATAACATAGAATTTAATTGAATAGTTATCCTCATCACAATCACTGATTCAAGCATTGACTCAGTATCCATCCTGCAGATGAAAAACTTCTTCAGCTCTGACTATTGATAAAAGAACAGTGCCACACAAATGGCTAATGTTCCAGTGCAAGGTGCCAAACCCTAGTTCATCTTAAATTAGGTACACGCTTTATGAATAAGACATGCTGAGGGGCAGAGTGTAAAAGGTGAATTCAACTCTGTGTCGAAAATGCGATTAGCAGCTCCCTCATAATAGGTGTTAACTACATCACTTTGTAAATTACCCAAAATGAGAATAGCAAAAGACTGGAATTCTTAATTCCTCTTCTGTGAATAACATCGGGAGAACAGGAAGGAAATCAAGGTTTGTTTGTGATATTCATAAATGATGATGGTGAGAATGTGGAAGATGGATAACAAATGTTGGGGATGACACAAAGATTAGCTGGGTGGTTCACAATGAGGAGGAAAGGGTAAGGCTACAGGACGATATAAACAGATGATTTCTATATCCAGATTAATGGCCGATGAAGTTTAACACTGATAAATGTGAGATGATGCACATCTGAATTAACAAGACAAATGAGAACTCAAACCGTGAAGTGTGAGGGCGAAATTTGCTCCTTTTTTCATTGCAGCAGGGAAGATTGAGGAGGAAACCTGGTACAGGTGTACAAAAGCATAAGGGGAATGGAGAGGATGAACAGACAGCAGCTGTTTCCCTTACTCGAAGGGTCAAAAACAAAGGGATACATGCTTAAAGTGAAAGGCAGGGGATTGAGAGAGGATTTGTGAGTCAGTTTTGAACTGAGAGGGTGGCACAGACATAGAATATAAAATTTCTACAGTGTGGAAATAGGCTCTTTGGTGCACAAATCCACACTGACCCTCCAAAGAATAGCCCACACAAACACGTTCCTCCTATATTTACCCCTGACCTATACATCCCTGAACACAATGGGCAATTAAGCATGGCCAATTCACTTAACCTGCACATCTTTGGATTGTGGGAGGAAACCGGAGTACCTAGAGGAAACCACGCAGACACGGGGAGAATGCGCAAAATCCATACAGGCTGTCACACGAGGCTGGAATCAATCCTGGGTCCCCGCGCTCTAAGGCAGGAGTTCTAACCACTGAGCCACCGTTCTGCCCCTGGTGACATCTTCACCCGTGCCTGGTCCGGGGTGCAGATATATGGAGTCTGGGACGCAGGTCAGGTTTCATCACCATAGGTAACTTGTATGGTGTGATTCTGGCTCTCAATGTCAACACGTCTGCTCTCTGGGCCAGGCTCTGACTGAAGATGAATTTCAAAACCTGGTTGCTCATCAGCCATTAGTATTTAACCTGGACAATATTTGTACCTACACTGAAACCAGTGATAGCCTGTTGGCGAGTTATCCCCCTGCCCAAGGAAGATTTCAACTTACTTGCTTTGAAATAATGTTTGACTGGCTGCCCTGAAGCAGGTAAGAAACTCTATGCACAGATTTTGGAACAGGCCACTCAGTCTCTCTGTAGCACAGGCAGCAGTGAGTTCCAATACCACTGTAAATGATTTCAGATAAATTGGAAGCAAGTTTCAGCGTAGCTCACTGCAAGATGTTGAGTTTACTGACCCCGAACAATAATCGGATATTTGCTATAGTTCATGAATTGGGCAACAATAAGATGAGGTAAAAACAATGATAGCAGATGCTGGAAACCAGATTCTGGAATAGTGCTGCTGGAAGAGCACAGCAGTTCAGGCAGCATCCAAGGAGCAGCAAAATCGACATTTCGGGCAAAAGCCCTTCATCAGGAATTAGGCAGTGAGCCTGAAGCGTGAGGACGGTGGGGGTGGGGAGAAAGTAGCATAGAGTACAATAGTTGAGTGGGGGAGGGGATGAAGGTGATAGGTCAGGGAGGAGAGGATGGAGTGGATAGGTGACAATCTATTGCAGTGCCTTGTGTCTCTAAAGCCGTAACTACTAAATGTCATCTTCACATTCTCCAGTATCAAAATAAAATTGTACATCTCTATGAATGGTCAGAGTTACTACATGGATCACACAGTAGCAGTTATGTGAAGTAACCAGCAGCAAACGGCAATCCACAAATCACATTAATAACTGAACTTGGCGGATTCTGTCTGGGCTAAGTAACCACACAGATTATACTGGCTTTCTGGTGACTGTAACAATACACACTACAACTGGAGGTTTTGGCCTTACACTCCTCCAAAGCTTCCTGATCTCACACACATCACTCCCGCACACATTCAACAATTTAAGGGGAATCCACAAGCTTGTGAAACTGGAAAGATAGAACAGTGCAGCATGTACAGGCCTTTTGGCCCTTGACGTTCTGTTGACTTTTTATCCTACTCTAAGATCATACTAACCTACATACCTTTCATTATACTATCATTCATGTGCCTATCCAATTAAATATCCCTAATATAGCTGAATTTACTACAACTGTTGGCTGTTCATTGCACACACCCACCACTCCCTGTGTAAAGAACCTACCTCTGACATCTCCCCTAAACCTTCCTCCAATTACCTTAAAATCATAACCCCTCGAGATAGCCATTTCCACCCTGGGAAAGAGTCTCTGGCTATCCACTCTATCTATGCCTCTCATCATCTTGTACACCACTGTAAAGTCACGTTCCATTCTTCTTCGTTCCAATGAGGAAAACACCCCAGCTCCCTCAAGTTTTCTTTGCAAGACATGTCCTCCAGTCCAGGCAGCATCTTGATTAATTTCCTCAGCACTCTCATCAAAGCTTCCATATCTTTCCTACAACGAGGCAACCAGAACTGATCACAATATTCTAAGTGTGGTCTCACGAGGGCTGCATATAGTTGGCGCATAATCTTCCAGCTCTTAAACTCAATCCCTCGGCTAATGAACACATCAAATACCTTCTTAACCACCTTGTGAACCTATGTAGAAACATTGTGGGAGCTACGCCGTGGCCCATATGATCCCCCGTTCCTCCACAATGTAAGAATCCTGCCTCTAACCCTGTATTCTGCATTCAACTTCGACCTTCCAAAATGAATCGTATCCCACTTTTCCATATTGAACACCATATGCCACTAAGCAGCTGGGTCCTGCATTCTGTCAATGTCCTGTTGCAAACTACAACAGCCCTCTACACTATCCACGATTCCACCAACCTGTGTTACATCATCAAACTTACGAACCTACCCTTCCAATTCGTCATCCAAGTCATTTATCAAAATCACAAGCAGCAGAGGTCCCAGAACCGATCCTTACGGAACACCACTGCTCACCTAGTTCCACACTGAATACTTCCCATTTACCACCACCCTCTGTCTTCTATGGGCTAGCCAATTCTCTATCCAGACGGATATGACTCCCTGTATGTCAGGGCTCCTTACTTTCTGAATGAAACTACCACGGGGAAGCTTATCAAACACCTTGTTAAAATCCATGCACTCTGCATTCACTGCTCTACCTTCTTCAGTGTGTTTAATCCCCATCCTCAAAGAATCCAATAAGAGTTGTGAGGTATGACCAGTCCCTCACAAAGTCATGCTGACTGTTTCTAATCAAACTATGATTTTTCAGAATCCTCTCCAATACTTTGCCCAACACTGATGTAAGACTGATTGGTCTGTCATTCTCAGGACAATCCCTGTTCCCTTGCCTGGACAAGGGACTAACATTCGCCTCCCTCCAATCAACCGACGCTACTCAAATGGAGAGTGAAGACGCAAAGAACATCGCAAAAATCACAGAAATCTCTTTCCTCTCTTCCTGTAGTAACTTAGGGTGTTTCCTGTCTGGATGAGGGATTTATCTATCCTTATGTTTGTACTTCAATCAGTCTGTATTTCACCTCAACTTGTTTACTCCCTGTCTAACCAACTGATTGACTGCTTTCCATTTCAGGGCTCTGTACAGTACTGCCTTCCTGAGCAAGTATGGTTCCAAATATCCTGTGTATTATGGAATGGAAAACATAGGAAGGCAGAAATGCCTTTCTCATGAAGGGGAGATGCCAAAACTTTGACTCTGCTGCTCCTCAGATGCTGCCTGAATAGTTGTGCTTTGCCAGCGCCACACTTTTCGACTCTGATTACCAGGATCTGCAGTCCTCACGTTGCCCATTACTGAGGGCTGTTCCCTCTGCACACTGAGCAGGGAACTAATCAGCAGAAACCCGTTGTAGTTAGAGTTGACTGTACAGTTCTGGAAAGCTGCATTTGATCAACACTTTTATTAAAAATGAAATTACAATTCAACAAATATTCATTCAGTCGCAGAGTTACAGTTTTGGTTCATGAATTTGGCAGCTTGATAACAAAAAGTGAATGACTGAAGAACTCCGAGATACAGAGTATTCCAGGTACTATATTCCAGGTTGGATGTTCTTTACCTTTATGCTGGGAATATAATCAGACAGACAGATATGACAAGGAAATGAGATGACATGTGGAAGTGTGTCATTTTTACCATTACAGAGATGAGTTTGAGGGAGGTCATGGCTGACAACTCAATATTCTGTGGTACCAGAACTATTGTCAGGACAGGAGATAGAGTAAAAGATGAGGTAGTGTTGTCTAATAAATTATGGAGTCAGTTACTGGCTTAAAAAGGAACGATATCTTGAAAGGATCATCTAATGAGGTTTGGTGGTTAAAGCTCATTGTCAAAACCATGACAGAAACACTGCTTGCGACACACTGTCGAACCCCAGATAAAGGAAAGTACGGGAGCAGGTATATAACCAAGTTATTGAGGTGTGTAAAAACAATAATAGGATCATTATATTCAGGCATTTCAATTCCAAACATTCATTATGGTAGTGATAACTCCTTAAGAGGAACAGGTGCTTTGAAATTTATTCCCGAGAGCTTCTTATATCAACATAGAGCAGTTACAACAATGGGCAGTGCAGTGCTGGGCCTCACTGTGGGGAACGAATCCAGTCAGGTGTTCCAGGCAGAAGTGGGTAAGCATTATCGGACCAGTGACTGTGATATCACACATTTTGACTTTGCTAAGGAAAAGACCCCAAAATGTTTGAATCATAAAAGCTTTTTGGATTGGGTAGACAGAGTTTATGAAAAAAAATGACATAATCCGAGCAAAGTGCAATTGCGTCTGGATGAAACGATAGCAGAACAAGTTGGGGCGGAGGTTGGGGGATCATTTGATTAAAATCAAATTGATGACAGTGTCGGCCCAGCATGTTACACCGAAGATAAGATTTAGGAAAACAAGCCCAGAGAACATCAGATGTCGACACAAATCCCGAACAGGATGAAAAAGGAAAGAGAAGCTTAAAGCAGGTTCCAGGTGAGCGGGCCAATGAAGGTCCTAAAAGAATATAGAAAGTGGAGGGCTAAACTTAAAAAGGAGGGGTGATAAAACATTAGTGGGTAAGATTAGCAAGAATCCAAAGTCATATTTTGGTATATTAAGGTGAAGACGATAACATGGGAAAGAATGGGAGTGTTAGGGACTAAGGGGACAGCCTGTTTACGCAGCCAGAGAATATTTTAAATACATTCTACGAATCGGTCTTCAGTTTGGAGAAGCTGTTTCTGGATTCAGGGAGAGTGACCGTTTGACCCTTGAGTAAATTGACACAGGAGCTGAGGAAGAATTGGAAGTTTATGTAAGATAGAGTGGGCAAATCACCAGATTAAAGACCACCAAGTCTCACATCAGTGAGAGGGAAACAATTGTATAACATTCGGAGGGCTGTTGAGGCTGGATCATTAAATACCTTCAAGGCTAAGAGAGACAGACTTTTATACAAGTGTTATCGGAAATTGCAGAAAAGTGGAATGGGGGATTAACAAAATAAAAATAACCTAATCGAAGAACAGCAGTCTCAGTTTGAGGATACACATATAGTTGTCCCTATGTCTAATGGTGTTCTTTTCCAATAGCCCTGTATTCACAAGAACATCACCTCTCTCGAGGGATTCAAGGAATTCATAAACCGATACTAATAGACAGAAAGCACGAGAGGGCTGCGACAACACAGAATGCCTGTTGGGGTGAGGATTTGCATGGACAAGTCACCACTACCAGAAGGAAGACCCATGCAAGACACCCTTCAAGGCCAAGCAGAGATCTGCACTGGGGAGCAGGTAGTCTGTGGCCAGTTGTCAAGGAGTGCTGAAGACTCAACACTGCATCACTGTCGTGTCCCCTTCCTTCGCTGGCCAAAGCCATATATGGAGAGGTAGAGAGACATGCCGTTGTAGCAGAGTAAGCAGTAAGGCTTTGATACGAGAGGCGTCGGAAAGCTCCACCTCAGCAAAATGTACAGGGAAACTGAAATAAAGTCCTTTTAACTTTATTGTTATAGCCGTCGAGATGGCAGTTAGGGCAGTCACACGATCCTCTTGTTTGATGTGGGAGCTCACGGAGATTTTCACCGTCTCTGATGACTATACACTGTGGGATCATTTGATTAAAATCAAATTGATAACAGTGTCGGCCCAGCATGTTACACCGAAGATAAGATTTAGGAAAACAAGCCCAGAGAACCTCAGATGTCGACACAAATTCTGCACTGTGGACTGAGCACCCAGCTTCATCTCCTGGGAGACCGTGTTAGGGAGCTGGAGATGGGCGGCATGATGGCTCAGTGGTTAGCAATGCTGCCTCACAGCACAAGGGACCAGGGGCCAAATCCTGGCTCGGGCAACTGTCTGTGTGGAGTTTGCGCATGCTGCCCGTGTCTGCATGGGCTTCCTCTGGGTAATGCGGTTTCCTCCCACAGTTCAAAGATGTGCAGGTTAGGTGATTTGGTCGTGCTAATTTGCCTGTAGTGTCGGGGAGTGGGTCTGGATGGGCTGCTCTTTGGAGGGTCGGTGCGGACTTGTTGGGCTGAAGATAATTTAGGATGCACTCAGGGTCATCTGAGATACTGAGGACTTCATAGATAAGTGCTTTAGTGTGGTGGACACACCCAAGACACACCCCTAGTTATGTTTCTTTAATGACTGTAATATTCCAGTCTAACGTTCATCGCTCTCAGTTCATTAGCTTTACCTGTCAGTCCTGTTGTATTTAAATGAACACAATTTAATCCAACAGGCGTTCCTTGCTTCCTGTCATATTCCAGGTAGAGAGTAGCTGTGCGACCACCAGGAATGGCAAAGGGAGGAGGCAGAGAGTGCAGAAATATCCTGTGGCCATTCCTCTCCATAACATGTAGACCATTTTGGATTGTTGCGGGAGATGCCCGTTCAGGTGAAAGCAGCAGTAGCCAGGTTGGTTGGTATTACCACTGGCTCAGGGGCACAGCGGGAAAGGGCAAAGGTAAACAGGACGTTAAAGATAGGAGGGTTGATTGTTAGTGGGACAGATCGGAGATTCTGTGGCCACAAACGGGAATTCAGGATGGTGGGTTACCTCCCCGCTGCTCGGGTTCAGGATGTCTCCAAGTGGCTGCTGAACCTTCTCAAGGGTTTGGGTGAGCAGCCAGAAATCATTATGCACGTTGGCACAAATGATACCCGTTGAAATAGGGACGAGGTTCTGAAGCGAGATTACAGAGAGCTCGGAGAAACATTTTTTAAAAAAACCTTGACATTGGTCATCTCCTTAGAGGGAGATTACCGTCCGAGACCTGCACTGGAAGGGACACCAATATCTTGGCTGCCAGTTATGCTAGTGTTACCAGGGTGGGTTTAAACTAGATCGGCAGGGGGTGGTATCCTCAAGAGCAGGGAGACAAGTGCGAGGCTGGAAGGAGATAGAGTCATCAGAAATAGTAAATTTAGGCTCGAAAATGCCAGAGAGAAATGCCTTTTGGATTAAATTGCATCTATTTCAATACAGGTAAAGCCAATGAACTCAGGGCATGGATAGGTAGGTGGGACTGGTATATTATAGCCATTACACAAACATGGCTAAGTGATGGATGGGACTGGCAGCTTAATGTGCTAGGGTACAGTTGCTTTAGGTGTGACAGAGATGTTGGAAGGAAGGGAGTGGAGTTGCATTTCTGATTAAGGGGAGTACCACAGCAGTAATCAGAGATAAAATAACTGATGAATCACCCAGTGCGGCTTTGTGGGTGGAGTTAAGAAATAGGAAGGTGCTCGTGAGGTGATTGGGGATGTGCTATAGGCCCCCAAATAGTCAACAGAAATGAGAGTAATAAATATGAAGGGAGAGGGGGGAAACCTGCAAGAGCAATAGCGTTATCATAATAGGGGCTTTTATTTTTTCGAATACAGACTGGAATGGCCAGAGCGTTAAGGGATTTGATGAGATAGAATCTGATAAAAGCTTCAGGAAAGTTTCCTCAAGCAATATACAGAGAGTTCTACTCGGGAAGGGGAAAAACACGAAATTTTCTTAGGAAATAGGGCAGGACAGGTGACTGAGTTAACAGTGGGGGAGCACTTTGTGACCAGTTAGCGAAGTTCTATTAATTTTCAATTAGTTATGGAGAGGGACAAAACTGGTCCACAGGTTCATGTTCGAACTTGGGGCGTGGCTCAGGTCCAGGCCGCTGGGATCAAGGGAATTCCTGGAGGTATATAAGAGATAATGGAGTTTACTGCAGAAGGAAATCAGTAGGGTGAAAAGAGGGCAAGAAAGAGCCTTGGCTGAGAAGATTAGGATGAATCCAAAAAGGTACTTTAAATATATTTTTAAAAATCAAAACAGGATCGAAAATAGGACCCGTCGAAGACCAATGTGGACAAGTATGCGTGGAACTATAAGTGATGGGTGAAGTCCTCAACGAATATTTCTACTCTATGTTTACCGTGGAGAAAGACATGTTGACTTGAGAACTTGAGGAAGTTAGTGGTGATATCTTAGAGCCAATCTATATCATCGTTGACGAGATTTTGGACGTACTAGAATGTTTGAAAGTGGATAGATCTCATCGTCCTTACCCGATATATCCAAGAACACCTCATGGGGCTCCAGACGAATTTGCGGGGAGCCTGGATTTTAATGTTTATCATCAGTAACCGCAGGTAATGTCCCGGAAGACTGGAGGATAGCAAATGTTGTGCCCTTATTCAAGAAGAACTGAACAAAAAAAAAAGCCTTGGAACTACAGATCAGTAGGTTTAACATCTGTGGTCGGTAAGTTACTTGAGAAGGTTCTGAGGGATAAGATTTACATGGATTTAGAAAGACAGGCTTTGATTAGGAATAGTAATGTGGCTTTGTGCGAGGAAGATTGTGCCTGACAATTCTCTTAAAGTAAGTGGATGATGTGACCAGGAAGATTAATTTGTGAGGGGCAGTAGATTTCAAAACATGTGGTGTTGGATAAGCACAGCAGGTCAGGCATATTCGAGGGGCAGAAGAATCTATGTTTCGGACATAAGCCTTTAATCAGGAGCATCCAAAACATCGATTCTCCTGTTCTGATGCTGCCTGACCTGCCGTGATTTCCAGTGCCACACTTTTCGTTACTCATCTCCAGCATCCGCTGTGCTCAATTTCTCCATTGGCAGTAGATTTAGTCAATATGGATTTCAGTTACAGCAGAACAGAATGAGGTTTTTTAGTCCGTGGAGCCTGATATACAATTACAGGAGGAGGCCTATAAAACTGTAACCAGATCATGCAGCACCAGTATCCAGTTGCACAGCAACAGGTTCAATCTATTCAGCGACTTGAATCAGTAACACAGGAAATGGAAGAGGTCACAAAGTGACTGCACTATGGGGTATACTGTAATAAAACCAGGCTACATAGCCGCTCAGACCTGCACTTCCATTCAGTAAGTCAGGGCTGATTTGTACTCGGCCGCAATTTCTCTTTCATGCCCAATTTTTTGTAGTTGTCGACTCTCTGACGGGTCAAAACCCATTGACACCCACTCGCAACCCCCAAACATTTCAGTGATGTAGCCTCTCCTAACTGTCTGGCCCCAACCATCACTATTCCCTGAGAGAAGGAACTACTCCCCACACATATACCTTGGCCTATTGACATGGATAGAAGATATGAACACAATGTAAAGTTACTGGCCCTGATATCACGGCAGTATTTGATTGCGCAAGATGTCAAGGAGACTGAACAAAATTGAACTTGATGAGAATCAGTTGTAAACTCCCCGCTGGCTGAATCATTCAGAGCACAATGGGGCTGGTGGACATCAATCCTCTCAGTCCCTGGATATCTCTGTGGGCATTCCTCAGGGTAGTTTCTTCGGCACAAACATCTTCAACTGCTTCATCAATGTCTTTCCCTCTTTCGTGCAATCAGAGGTGGGGATACTCTTTGAAGATTATACAATGTTGAGAACAATGGGTCACCTGCTAAGGTACTAAAGTATCAAATCTGGACAACATTCAAGCTTGTGCTGTTAATATATAGGGAACATGAATTAAAAGCACTGCTGGAGAATAAACATTTCCACAGTTAAAAGAAAGTGGGACCCCTTTAGCAAGTCTAGCTAGTTTCACAGTAATATAAGAAAGCCATTCAGCCCATCAGATCTATTGGATAACAATAGGTGCAATGGGTTCACTCACTCCTGCCTTTTACAGAAGAAGACAATTTAAAATAAAAACAGGTGTTGGAATGCAAAATACACACTCAGGAGATGGAAGAACAGAATAAGCAAGGCAGCATCAAGACTTTGAAAAGTGAACGCCTTGGATATAACCCCTCATCATGACTGTGGATGGGAGTAAGGGGGTATATAGATAAAGTGCGGGTGAGGGAGGAGGAGGCAGAGTGGCGAGATGTGGATAAGTGGACACAGATAAAGGTATCAGCGAGTTGTTGATGGAACGGCTGAATCCAGTTGGTAGCTGGACAAAGGTTGCTCAGAGGAATGGAATGGAGGGGAGTGTTTGGGAATGGAGTGGGGGGACTGGAAGGGAGGTTATTTGAAATTGAAGCATTCAATGTTGAGTCCCCGGGGTGCAGGCTGCACAGGTGACAGATGAGATCTTGTTCCTCCAAATTATGATTTGGTCCATTGTGGCAATGGAGGAGGCCAAGGATGGCCATGTCGGAAAGGAATTAGGAAAGAGAATTGAAACAGGAAGTGACTGGGATATTTTGCATTTCACCTAACGACCCTACGTTTCATCCCTGATTCATCCCTCCCATCGCCCAACCAGGTTGCACCAACCACTTGTGTCCACATAGCCGTAACTGACCATCCCCCTGATCTCCCCACTCCAACCACTCCCTTCCCTCTTTATCTGCAGCTCCCCCTACCCCCCAACCCAGTTCTGAAGAACGGTTATACCTGAAATGTTGACTTTCCCAGCTCATCGTGCTGCTTGGTTTGCTGTGTTCTTCCAGCCTTCTGTTTGTCTCCTATAACTCAGGAAGTTTGAGTCTAGTCAGCCCAGCGTGCTGGGAGGCAGGAACCACGGGTTGCCCACTGAAGTCCTTGAACCCTGCCCTCGGGCCAGGAGGAAGACATTCAGTTCCTCCAGACACTGACACATGAACAGAAGAAGCCATTCAGCCCCTCCAAACTGTTAGACTGAAATAGGAGGATGTCATTGTTGCTGCAACACGACAAACCAATGAGCCATAGACTGCAAAGACAGACTGCTCCATGTTGTTCCTCCTGGCCCCATTGCTAATGGTACACACGTGCTATGTTAACGTGGTTTGCTGACCATGAGGAGGGAAAGTGAATGGTTTGTGCCAAGTCCCAAGAGGCATCTTCCATCTCCGAGATGTTATGAACTAGGTTAGACTACTCCAAACACTAATAAGCAGGCAGCCCAGAGCATACCTTTGCAATTTGTTTCGGTATGTGTACAATGAAAATTACCAGAGGTAATTTCGCTAGGTTGACTAATAGATTTTGAAACAGACAAAACTTTATTCATAAAATTACACAATGAAACACAAAGAACAGAATAAAAAATCACGACAGAATTCAACCTATTCAGCTAGACTTAATTATGCTATTCCGAATACACACAACTGTCCCAATAAGCAAACTCCCAATAAAAACCAGTATAAATGGAAGACTAACTGCAAGGTTGAAGTTGATGGTCAGAAAAGAGTGAGAGTTCCCACACAGCTCCCAGTTGAACTTCCCAGTTCAAGACTCACCTGAAAACTGCGCAGCTCAGCGAGTTCAGCTAAAATAGCTCACCACTCTCCGTTCAGTATACTGGTCACTTATAAAGCATGGTCACTTTGGGCTGAAGTCTCATCTATTTCCATACAAATAAAAGACCTCTGAAAGTACTTTTCATCTCTGTACCAAACCAGACTGATCGGAGCTTGGAGAAAGTGAGGAAGGGATTCTACCCGAAACGTCGATTCACCTGCTCCTTGGATGCTGCCTGACCTGCTGCGCTTTTCCAGCAACACATTTTTCAGCTCTGATCGGAGCTTGGCCCCGTTTTATTGTTCCTCTTAAAAATAAACCAAGGACAGAGTCTGCTTGAGCCAAGGAACACCTTTTCGACAAAAAGGAACTTGCTTTGTGCCACATCTCTCCCCACTTAAAAAAAATCAATGCTAAAAGGTGGCTGCATTTTTAACCCTTCAAACCCAGTTAGTAGTTTTAAAACTGACAGCTATACTGTCCTAATTGTAAACATTCACAAACCCATACAAAACCAGGCTGCTGTATTCCCACCACCGAACACCTCCGCATCTCATTCTAGTCTCAGTAACTCATCAGCTTTCACGTTTTCGCGATCTGCCACATGCACAATTGTCTGATTGAATGGCTGCAATAACAAGTCCATCTCAACAGTCTGGCATTTTTGTCTTTAATTTTTTTCCACAAATGTCAATGTGTTGTGATCAGTTTATACGATTGTCTCAGATGCATTGCTGGTAATATATACACAGTTATGGTGTAATGCCAGCATCAAGTTTCAAGTCTCTTTCTCCACCGTTGAACATTTCTGTTGATGAACGTTCGACTTCCCAGAAAAACACCCAGGTCTTTCTATTCCCTCATCATCCTCCTGCAGGAACACCGAACCAATACCCACATCAGTGGCATCGATAGCCACCTTGAAAGACTTCGTGTAATCTAGTGTAACTAATATTGGGGCAGTGTCTAACACAGGGTTTAGGTTGGAAAATGCCTTTTGACAGTCCTCTGTCCACTGAGAGTTCTTGCCCTTGACAATTCGGTGAGTGGAGCAGCCACACTGCTTAAAGTTTGGCACAAACTTTCAGTAAAATCTAGTCAAGCCCAGGAACCGTAGTATTACATATTTCTTATTGTCGACGGTGTGGAACATTCCCCAACTACTTTCGTTTTTGTATCTCATGGGGCCATTGGTCCATGTCCAATAACGTGACCCAGGAACGTGACTTGGCTTTCTCAAATTCACTTTTAGCTAGGTTTACCAGCAAGCCTGCCTTCTGAAGTCAATCAAAAAAGTGTGATAAATGCGTAACTATTCCATTCATGAGTGACTAAAAACTACCATGTGATCAATGTACACCACATGGTTGGGTAATCCGACAATGACCTCATTATCAGTCTCTGAAAGGTGGTTGGATCGTTTTACATGTCAAATGCCACAACTTTGAACAGATACAATCCATTTAGTGTTATGAAAGCCGAAATTGCCTTTGCTCTCTCTGACAGAGGTCCTTGCCAGTAGCCTCTGAGCAAGTCCAACTTAGAAATGTAAGTAGCTTCTCCCACTTTTTCGACACAGTTCTCCAAACATGGAATTGGAAATACATCAGTCTTTGTAACGAAGTTGAGTTTGTGATAGTCCACACATGTCCACTGGGTAACATCTGGCTTTGGCGCCATGACAATGCATGAGATCCAAGCACAGTAACTCATTTCGATTATGCCATCTTGGAGCGTGTGCTCTATTTCCTTCTGAACCTGCACCAACTTTAGAGGATAATGGCTTTAAGGATGTTATTTAATCAGAACAGCATCTCCTGTGTCTACATCATGCTCGAATTATGTTCGTACTTCCCAGTGTATTTCCGTATATCTCTCCAAGATACAGTAATAACTCTTTCAGGTCACTATGCTTTTCTTTTGAAAGGTAACTCAATAATTTATCCCAATTTTTGGCAACTTTCTCATTGTTCAATTTGATTTGAGGAATGTCCAATTCAGAATCCTCTGAACTTGGGTCCTCCTTCATAGAACATAGAACATAGAACAATACAGCACAGAACAGGCCCTTCGGCCCACGATGTTGTGCCGAACTTCTATCCTAGATTAAGCACCCATCCATGTACCTATCCAAATGCCGCTTAAAGGTCGCCAATGAATCTGACTCTACCACTCCCACGGGCAGCGCATTCCATGCCCCCACCACTCTCTGGGTAAAGAACCCACCCCTGACATCTCCCCTATACCTTCCACCCTTCACCTTAAATTTATGTCCCCTTGTAACACTCTGTTGTACCCGGGGAAAAAGTTTCTGACTGTCTACTCTATCTATTCCTCTGATCATCTTATAAACCTCTATCAAGTCACCCCTCATCCTTCGCCGTTCCAACGAGAAAAGGCCGAGAACTCTCAACCTATCCTCGTACGACCTACTCTCCATTCCAGGCAACATCCTGGTAAATCTTCTCTGCACCCTCTCCAAAGCTTCCACATCTTTCCTAAAGTGAGGCGACCAGAACTGCACACAGTACTCCAAATGCGGCCTAACCAAAGTCCTGTACAGCTGCAACATCACCTCACGACTCTTGAATTCAATCCCTCTGCTAATGAACGATAATACTCCATAGGCCTTCTTACAAACTCTATCCACCTGAGTGGCAACCTTCAAAGATCTATGTACATAGACCCCAAGATCCCTCTGTTCCTCCACCTGACCAAGAACCCTACCATTAACCCTGTATTCCGCATTCTTATTTGTTCTTCCAAAATGGACAACTTCACACTTGGCAGGGTTGAACTCCATCTGCCACTCCACAGCCCAGCTCTGCATCATATCTAAGTCCCTCTGCAGCCGACAACAGCCCTCCACACTGTCCACAACTCCACCTATCTTTGTATCATCTTCAGTGTTGTAATCATTAACACCTTCTCCTCTTGTTTTCCTTCCCCATCAAAATACCTGTTGAGCATATTCACATGACACACTTTGTGAGATTTCTTCCTGTCTGGAGTCCGTATCAAGTAGTTCATCTCATTCAATTTCTTCCCAATTTGATAAGGGACACTAAAACCTGCTTCTAGAGGCTCAACTGTTACTGGAAGTAACACCAATACCTTATTCCCAATTGCAAAATTGCAAATTTGTGATTTCTGATCCACTTCCTGTTTCATTGTATGCTGCAATACTTTTAAATGCTGTCTAGCCAACTCTCCAGCTTTATTTAATCGTTCCCTAAAATTTGACACATTGTCCAAATGAGTGGTCTCTGAATTCTGCCTTATTAATTTCTCCTTAACCAATGTTAACGGTCCTTTTACTTCATGCTCAAAAATTAATTCAAATAGTCTGAATTTGGTCGATTCATTCTGTGCGTCTCTGATGACAAATAGTTCAAAAATAATTTCCTTACCGCAATCATCTGGATTATCCTGACCATAAACCCTCAACATGGTCTTCACTGTTTGATGCCATCTCGCTCATATTCACTGTGATTCCGAATACTATGTAGCAGATTTGAATTGCTTTATTCCCAAGTTATTGATCACCTGCTTGAATAGTTTGGATGTGAGGTTTGATCTATCTGGATGTCTATTGGTAGTCCGTACCTACGTAAAAAATAAGTATTTTTTTCTACAACTCCTTTAGCTGTGATGCTGCATAATGGGTCTGCCTCTGGAAATCTCGTCGACACATCCATTATTGTTAAGAAATACTTATTCCCACTTAGTCTTTGCGATAGGGGACCTACACAATCTATCAAGACTCTTGTGAAAGGTTCCTCAAATGCTGGAATAGATATTAAAGTTTCAGGTTTTATTACTGCGTGTGTGACATGTTTGAGACATTTGGCAATATTCACTATATCTTTGTGAAGTCCAGGCCAGTGAAAATATCTTTGTATTTCAGCCTGTAATGTCCTCACCCCGAAATTATCTCCAAGTTGTAGCTCACGTGCCACTCGCAGCACTCCCTTTCTATACCCAACAGACAAAACAATTTGATGAATTTCTGTGCACGTCTGATCTGCTTCAATGTGTGCTGATCTCCATATCTGCATTAAAACAACATTTGTTAAGTAATAACACACAGGAATGCATTCATTCTCTTTCTTGCTAAATATCTTTTGATATAACTTCTGTAACTCCACATCTTTCTGCTGTAATTCAATCAGCTTAGCAGAGCTAAAAATACGTTCATATTTTCCTCGAGCTGAAAGTTAGGGGTCTAGTACACCTACCGCACATGCTCCAATCTTCTCTGGACACTCTAGCCTCACTTTACATAACTGAGCACTTTTTTCCTCACTATGAATTCCTGTTACCAGCACATTTTCTGGAAATAGTCTCTCAAGAGTGCATAAAGCCTCACCCCTCAGCATGACAGACTGAAAATATCCTGTGTCAATTAATATTGAAACCTTCTTAACAATTAATCCTGGCCTATGTAAATAAACTTTACCCTTTCATGTAAGTTTTGTTTGCAGATTTGGCACGTCCACTGATCATCTTGTACACACTGAGGCAGTTGCCTACTTTCCCTTATGCTTTTTGTTACGAGTCCAACAAAACTTCCAGACTTGTTTGGTTATCCAACATCTGGTTTTCTCCCAGCCCATCAACACTGTGATCTTGTGTGGCCCTCTTTTTTACAATGAAAACACGACTGGTTTTTAACTTCTTTGTCCCCCTCAAGGTTTTCTTTATTACTGTGGTAAATTATCCTTATGATCTTCACTGTGATCTACCTTTCCCTTTGCCCGTGAGGATATCTCTTTGCTCCAATTTCTGTCCCTCAGAGACCAGAACTAGTTCTGGATGCCAAACCAAGTTTATGGACCAGTTCATAATCATCAGCCATTTCAGTAACTAACCTTGCGGCTTACACTCTCTGCTCTTCCACCTGAGTTTGCACTACTTCAGGCAGTTTGAATTCCTCCAAGTGTTAACCTCTTTAAGGGCATCATAGCTTTCCTTGAATTTTAAAACTCTTATCCAACTATCGAAATTAGTCTGTTTGATCCTTACAAACTCAGTGTAGGTTTCACCAGGATCCCTTATTAAATTCCTGAAATGTTGCCTATGCAGACAAAATGATTTTTTAACCTCCTTATTCTCCCCAGATACCTCCTCTGATAGGGATGCGAATACCTCACCAGTCCTAACTACAAGTTTCGTTTGGATCAACAAAATCCACATAGCCTCTGGCCACTGCATTTGTTTAGCCAATTTTTCAAATGAGATGAAAAGGGCATCACATTCTTCTCATCAAATTGAGGCGATGCTTGAACATACTCACACAAATTCTCACTAGGCTTCTGGCTACCAGGGGCTTTCCCATCCTCACTCTCTTCCTTACTAAGCCCACCCTCAGCCGTTATCTCCAGCCTTTTACACTGACTCCTTTTTAATTGTCAGTTTTTGTTCTTCAAAAGTTCTCTCTTTCTCTCTCCGCTATTGCTCTCTCTTTTGCCATTCTTTCTTTTACTCTCTGTTCTGCTGCTTTCTTTTTTCCCCCTCTTCTGTATTTTATCGAAAGTCAAATGTTTCATTTTGGATATTAGTTTGATTGGGTTGAGAAAACTTAGAATAGTAATGGCTATTTCAATCGCCAAACGTTTTCTGGGTGTGCATGCGGTGACTTTGGAAATTTTACGAAAAATGAATAAGACCAAGTTGCAAGAATTAGCAGAGAAGCTGGAATTGGAACTGACTGCTTCTGTGAGGAAAGGAGAGATAATTACAGCGGTACCTCGTCAATTAAACTTGCTGGAGAAACCATCAGAATCAGAGATGGCAAGAATTCAGTTGCAAATCAAACATCTTGAGCTAACGGCGAGAGTTAAGGAAAGGGCAGCCAAATTCCTTCACACTCTCCTCACGATACCATCACTGCAGGGATTGGTCTAGGGAAACTCCATTACACTGTCTCTCTGCAGCAAGGAGATCATTGAGTATAAATGAAAGTAAATACTGTCTCAAGTATACTCCACAACTGCAGGACGGTGTCTTCACTCTTATTCTTTAATCATTTTGTAATGAACGATACTACTCAGTTGTTGTGCTGATTACTTGCTGAGTCATAGAGTAAAAGAGATGCACAGCATGGAAACAGATCCTTCGGTCGGACCTGTCCGTGCCAACCAGATATCTCAACCCAATGTAGTCCCACCTGCCAGTACCCGACTGCTCTGTAGGAATTCTGTTAGTGCCTCATGATCAAGGACATCCAGCTCCTTTTCACGAAGAGCACTTCCCATCATCTCGCCTTCTCATAAATACAAACTGAGAAGGATGGCATTTTTTGCCAATCATTTATTTGCCTTATGAAGCAAAGTTACACCAACAACATCACTGTTGCCACTCGAGTTGATTGGTGATGCTGAGGAGGCGATGGCCGAGCTGTATTATTTCCGAGTATTAATCCAGGGAATCAGGTAATGCCCTAGACACCGGATCCGAATCCCACAATGGCAAATGTTGGAAATTAAATTCAATAAAATATCAGGAAGTAAGAATCAAATGAAACAATGAAACCAAAGTCGATTGTCCTACTTTGCACCCTCATGCCCTTCAGAAAAGGAAATCTACCATCTTCAGCTGGTCGGGCTTACATGTTACTCCACAACAATGTGGTTAACTCTCAGTTGCAGTTTGAAATAGCCAAGCCAGTCACTCAGTTATATCAGTCACTTCAAAACCTCAAAGAAAAGAAACCGCATGGATCTCAGCACTGACTCCTTACAGCCCACAGACTGCAGTTGGTCAGGAAGGCAGCTCACCAACACCTTCTCAAGAACAATGAGGAAAGGGAATTCAATACTGGCCCAGCATCCCATTACTGAATAAAAGACGATGATCACACTCAGGGAAGAGAGAACAACAGACATAAATAACTTTAAGCAGGGACTTTGACATATACCTTACATGGTCATGATTATCAATAATATGGGAACAGGAAAAACATAAGTAATGTGTAATTTCAGTTTTTATTTCCATCACAGCTGACCATCAACAATCCCTTTGTTTGTTTATTTCTCTCTATCTCTTTCTTTTTCCATCTATTCAACTCAATCCTTCTCCCCTTCATAACAGATGTCGGTGTCACCAACATCAATCACACTATTTCCCAACTGTGTTCAGTTCCGATGTATGAATTGAATTGCCAATTCTATTTTTCTTTCGACCCGAGGGCGCTGCCAAATCTGCTCAGTTTGTCTGGCACTTTCTCGTTCTTTATTGTTTCTGATCTTTTGCATCATTCTTTGCTTTATATAACCTTTAATTTTGTAATTATTTGTAATGTCTGTATTGCTGACAGGGGCAGCATTCGTTGACCTAAACAAATGTCATTTACTGCGAGGTCATTCTTTCAGTTAGTACAGAACCAAGCACGTTGCTGTGGGTCTCACATCAATCTTAAGTCAGACCAGAGAGTAACTCAAGATCTATTTAACAAAGGATATCACTGAAATAGATAAACGTAAATGCTGGAGATGTAATGGTTGTTATTAGTAAAACTTGCTTTTTTTCCAATTCCTGTCTTGTGAATTTACTTTCTGACATCGTCTGTGGTAGGATGTAGAACAGGATCTTTCTGTGTAATAAGCTGTGCATCTGAATTACATTTCTTCCGACATTACTGCTCTGAGAGAGTGTTCCTGACATTAAGTTATTTTAGAGACAAGAACAAATTTGTGATCGAATTATTTGCAACTGAAAGAGTGCTTAGAAGAGAGGTGGAACCATACCGTCTGAATTTTACCGAAGCATAGATAATAGATAATGAAGCATCAGCATTGAAGCCAAGATGGTGACTGGGCATATAATCGAGCTGGTAGTGGGTTGGTTTGGTGATGGACAGAATACCGAGACATAAATGAATTCAGGGAAGAAAGATACTTCGATATTGTGAACAGTCTTGTTCTCAGATGTTTGTGAGAGCGGGGGTGGGGTGATTCTGAAATTAGTGGGTACTTAATGGGATTTGCATTTGAAACTGAAGACAATAGTTTTCGTCTTTGACAAATATAGATAACAGAAATAGCAAAGAAGTTCGCCATGGTTGAAGAGATTAATAAATGGATAGAGATGAAGAAACTTACCAGGAACACCAACAATTGCGAGGATAGGATAGTAACCCGCCTGGATAATCATCAGGGCACCCCATATCCGAAGTGATAATGTTGACCGAGACGAGGAAAAAAGCGAAAGACCCCAGGATAAACTCCTGTCCATTGTTGCAGCATTCCAGTCTAATGTTCTCAGATTCTGATCCATTAATGGATCATTCCAGACTATTCTCAGATGTTTAAATCTCCTTCTTGTGTCTCTGCTGCTGTGTCCCTTTGAGCGTTGGAGTTGATGCATCTGCTGCGACAATGGCATAAACCATTGCAAGAGACCTCTTACAAATAGGAGACGGAAAACATCCAGTGACACAACCAGCACCCATGGAGACTGGCATCAATCACAGTCACTGAACAAACAACTTCATTTAACCCCTTTCAGTACGGTTCCTTCAGTTCACAAAAACTACTGGACTGGATTGAATATTGGCACCGCTGGCTATTGATCACATCTCCCATCACCCATTGCTCTCGTGAAGTTAGTAGTGAGGGAGAAAGATGCATGTTTTCTTATCGAGGCTAGATGATTCTGCTGCGTTGTCCGTTTGTAATACTGTAACTGGCTGAACCGCCCACCACCACCACCCTCAAAAACCATAATCTACATGCCGTTACCGGGCAGATCTCTCCTCGACTGGAACACGCATCAAACAATATATTTACAGTGGATATATTTGCACTCCAATACATAGGAAATGTGAATTTGCCTGGGCATTCCTTTAATTGATCTAATGAGGCAATTTTGTATTTTCAACTCTCAATGAGATTCAGCATTTTTTAAAATATAAACTCACAAACACCTTAACACACTTTTTAAGCACAAGTTTCTCAATTTCTCTTCATGGAAGCATCATGCCAGGGTTTAGTCTGGACTGAATCGCTGATAAGATCATTATTTATAAAGTTGATTCAACCTGTACACAATACACCTCACAGTCTCTCAACAAAATACTATTTTTGGGAAAGATACATTTACTCTGGTACTTTAATCATTTTGCATGATGAGCCACATATCATTTACTTCCTGCTGCGTAAGAATTCTGTTTGTGACTTATGACCAAGCACATCCCGGTCTGTTTCAACAACAGCACTTCCCAACCTCTCACTATTTAATGAACATAAATGTGAATGATGATATTTATTGTTCATATCTGAAATACTTTATATCTTGCGAAGAGCTATTGCCCAAACACTGATCCTTCTGATACACCAAAGCCTTCACTCCAGATAATTACATTACTCTCTTCCTTCTCTCGGCTATCCAACTTTTAATACGTTCGGTGTATTCCACCCCTACCTCCCCATGGACTCTAACATTCCCCACTCATCTGTATTCAACCATGTCAAACATCGACTGAAAATTCAAATACTTCATTCCCACTGGTTCTCAATTGTCGATGTCACAACGGACAATCTCCACAAAATCCAGCAGGTTTATCAAAGATCAAGATCATTTCCCCTTCCTGAATCTCGATTGACTCGACTGAATCATGTCATTATTTTCCAAGTGTCTAGTTGTCACATTCCTCACAAAAGGTTCCAATGTTTTTCTCACAGCTTACATCAAGCTAACCACTGTTTAGTTAGCTGTTTGCACACTCCGTCCTGTTTTAAATATTTAGGTTTACAATCGCTGCTTTCAAGTCTGGAGGATCATTTCCAGAATCTAACCAGCTTTGAAGAACAATCAGTAATTCTTTCACTAGCTCTACTGCCACCTCCTCAATACTCGGGGATGTAGCTCATCAAATGCAGCAATATACCAACCTTAAATTCAATGAGATTTTGAAAGACGTACCTTTTATTAATTCTAATTTACTGCTGTTCCTCATTATCACCAGTCACTCTGTTCCCTTATATTTCTGGAAGTTTCTTTCAGTATCTTCCTCAGGGAGATGGACACAATATATTGCTCTCAGCGGACAGATGGGTCCTGTCAGCCAGTGAATATATCGGAGGACTGCACTCCGGTGATGATGGATATGTTACTCACCCCTGCCTGGAAAGTTCCAGTTTAATTTATGGTGAGCATTAACACAGTCCTGTCACTGGTGTGACGCTACACAGTATACTGAAGGAGGGTACACAGATCAGTGACCACCTCAGTTTTGAAACAAACTGGCTTCATACCTGACACCTGATCCAGCTTAGACAAATGTCCCGGGAAATCCCAGGAAAGATAATGTACTGTCCTGCACCTCCCTATTTATAGAGCTTTCCTTCCGTGGAGCCTCATCTCCATTTGTTTACCATGGACCCAGACACTCTGTAAATGCAATGAAAAGAGTGGGGTCACCAGACCCAGCAGCTGACAATACAAACCCGAGATAAGCATCCACAGTAACTCCACTGATTTTCCAATGACAGGAACAGGTCAATTCCCCACATGGAACGTGCACGCGCTCAGTGTTGAAAACTATTTCCACTCCTGAGTTTCTCTTCCTGGCTGAGAAAGCCGTTGCATCTCTGCACACTCCCACAGTAAGAGGTTCTCTCTCCAAAGAAGCAGTTGACAATGTAGCATTAACTTCCTCTATATCTCAGCAACTATAAGGGCAGCACCAGTATTGCTAATGGATTCGATCATCAGAGAAGAGAGATAAGGGAACCTAATTCAATTTAAACAGGGACATATCTAAATGGACACGATATTCAGGAATATGGGAAATAGGGAAATGTGAGAATAACTTGCCTTTTTTTTTCCTTTCAGTTCATCATCAGCAATCCCTTTGCTTACTTTTCATTTCTTTTCCTCTCTTTTTCTGGCCATTTCACCATCCATTCAATTTAAACCTAGCCCCCACCTCTCTCTCCAACCCAACCATCCATGATACCAGGATAAATAATATTATTTCCCAGTTTGCTTTCAGTTGTGAAGCAGGTTCAAAACATTATCTGCATTTCTCCTGAGAGAGGCTGCCATACCTGCGAGATTCTCTAACACTTTCAGACTCTGGAGAATTTTATTTTCGATCTCTAGAACCCACCATTCTTTGATTTATTTCACCTTTAATGTTGTTTCACGGGATGCCAGCATCACGGGCAAGGGCAGCATTTGTTGTCCATCACTATTTGTCCTTGATCACGAGGCCATTTGTCAAGACAAAATGGAGCCAACAATGTTGTTGTGAGTCTGAAGTCACACTGAGCTCAGATTGGGAAATAATGTTAAGTTTCTTTAACAAAGACTATCAGCAAAATAATAAAAATAAGTCTTAACGGCTTCTGGTTTCCATGAGTGAAATTATTCCAATTTTTGTCATTCGAATTCAATCTCTGACATCAGCTGTGGTAGGATGTTAAACACTGCCTTGGAGTCACAGCCCGTACCTTTGAATTACCCGTCTAGTTACATGATCACTCTGATACTGAGTCCTTATTGCCTAGTTCGTATTCCCTAGTTCCTGCCGGAGAGAGATGGTGGAGAAATCAGTTTAACTACCAACAATAAAAAGGATTTTGGGGAAAAAAGCGAAAGGAAGATTGATAGACAATTTCATGTAAGATCACAGGTTTCAGAATGCTGAAATGAAGGCATTTAGACAGCATCCTACAACATGAGCCAGTATTCTCAGGATGATAGGTGAAGGGGATATTGACGTCAATAAAGATGAGGGAGAGTTTTAGATGAACATTTGTTCTGCAACTTTGTAACTGGGTGTAGGGTCAGCAGAGGCTTCGACTCATTGGGCTGAATCTAATAATAGTTTGTCTCAGTGACATTTTTATTGAGTGTGACAAAGGGATTATCTGTACGAGACTGAACTAGTTTCATGGCGCTATCTTATCGAACTCACCACATTAACTACCCACTCAATCTCATAGTGTTCCTCGCATTCAATGCCACCCCAATTCTCCAACCTAATATGGCTGGAGGGAATCAACATCGCACTGATGCCCCTGGCTACTCTATGATCACTGACACTGGTGCCATCTTTAAAAGGCGATTGGGCACAATGTTGTACTTCCTCAGTTTGAAGCCACCCTGAACAGTTGACCCCGAGCATGGCAGGTAAGGGGAGCTAACACCACGGTTTTTCATCAGAGGCACAGAGGTCCTAGTGGATGGGCTAGTATGGGGGGTCCATTCTCTTCTCAGAGGAGGCCTCACCACCAGCCCCACCGAGCACGGTCTGAGCTCACCACCCAGCTCAGTGCAGTATCTGCGGTCTCTCTCTCTCTCTCTCACACACACACACTTTGATTATGGAATTTTCCAGATAGTGTTCCAAAGAATTCCCATTGTCAGGTATAGGAACTTTCAGTCATTCAACCCCCTGGGTGCAAAAATATGCACTTATTTTATATCCAATCACAGTTAGTAATTCTGGCTATTTCACTTTGTCTCACATTATTGTATTCAGCCAAACACTGCTTCTTTATACTTGTCGCGTTATGAAATACAATTTTGAGCAGAGAACATTTTATCCTCAGCTGTAATCTTGACCGTTATCTGAATTGTACCTTTTTCCTTGTTATGAAAGTTTCTCTTGCCCTTTGCCTGTGCCTGTTTCTGTCTGTAACAGTTACACTGTCTCCCACTCAGTTGGCTGGGCGGCTGGTTTGTGATGCAGAGGGAGGCCAGCAGCGCAGGTTAAGTTCCCCACACTGACAAGGGTACCATGAGGGGGACGCTCTCTCAACAATGGGCAATCGAGCATGGCAAATCCACTCTAAGCTGCACATCTTTGTACTCTGGGAGGAAACTGGAGCATTGGGAGGGAACCCACACAGATGCATGGGGAATGTTCAAACTCACCTGACATTGGAATTGAAACCAGCTCCTTGGTGATGTGCGGCCACAGTGATAACCACATATCCATCATACACCTCAGTTAGCTCTGTTCATTACTTGTAGCTGACTAAAGAAATCCAACTGGCTTGTTCTGATAACTGAACTTGACCCAGTATTAGACCTTTATCATTGGCCATATGGCCAACCTGGTAACATTTAAAATTTGTTCTGAGCAGTGGAGGAGTGGGACTAGAAATGGAAACAGTGACACCCTCCAACCTAAGTCAGAACTGGACTGAGGAGAAATTCACAAAGTGGGAATTCATTCAAGTGGGAGTTCTCTCGCCCAGAAGGTTGGGATGGCTGAATCTTCATATTATATCGAGGCTGACTTTGTCTGATTTTCCATAGACAGGTGAATCAGGGATCATTGTGAAATCAGAGAAAAGTGCAGCTGGGAACACAATGAGATGAGCCATGACCTTATTGAATGGTGGAATAGTGTCAAAGTTCCGAATGGCCCAGTCGTGTCCGTTCCATTCAGCCCTTCGGTCCTGCTGTGCAGGAGCAGATTGAGGCCACTCCGATGGTTTGGTGTTGTTTGGCAAATGTATTGGAAAATTCAGGCTAGTTCAGGCAGTGACCGTCCTCCTCCAATCCCTCTTTTCAGGCTTCTCCTCTCTGTAACTTCTGCTCCTGATGTCGGTCATGTTACAGGCCCAGATTCACATTGAATCCAGCCCCCATGCCCCACACAAGGTCAACTCAGACAAACCCTCTGCCATCTCTGAATGCAACATTTTACATCATGACTTCCAGGAAAATAATCAAATATTTTCCAAAAAACATAAATAAGAACGGAAGAAATAGGAAGCTGCGCTCATTCAATAAGAACATGGCTGATCTACTCCACGGCTCAACTCCACTTTCCTGCTAACCCTTTGCATCCCTCAACTCGCTGAAATGTCACAAACCAATCCACCCGTCTGTAAATATAATCAGTGACACAACCTCCATAACTCTCGGGGTTAGGAAATTCCAGCCATTCCTACATTCTGAAAGAAGACATTTCTTTACGTCTCAGTTTGAAATCGATATTCCTTATTCTGTATCTAGATATCTGACTTCGAGACTCTGCTCTAGTGTGGAACCACCTTCTCAACAACGACCTTGTCAAGCCCCCTCTGTATCTTATCCGTTTCAGTAATGACACTCTCATTCATTTAAACCACAATGAATAATCACCTCAGCACTTTTGATGTATTCAATAATTCAAACCTTTCATTCCAGGAACCAGTCAAATGAACCAACATTTCTGCATCAGCATGCTGACGTAATGTTTCATATACAGGAACAGTCCAATCCGTTGTACTGCTCCTTTTTTGGGATTCCTATCCATTTAATAACAGCCTGCCTTTTGGTTGTCAGTGTCATCCTCAAATTCGAATGTATATCGCACTCAGCTCCCGTCGTCAGGAGCTGAATGCAGCTCTTGTAAGCAGCTCTTGCCGTCGGACTGATATTTGTGGTACTCCAGCAGATACATTTTTTTCATAAAGATCGATGAATCATGACTCTCCGATTTGTAAGTATTTACCAAATGCCATCCCATGGTAATCTATCCCATGCCACCCGTCGGTCTATGAGCTTCTGTCTTGTATAAGAATCTTTACTTTGTGATACCTTGTGGAAAATCTCTAGAAAGCCTCATGTATTCCAGTCCCCCTTTATCAAGGCCACTTGTTACATTCTCATGGATTTCCAGAAAAACTTTGCATTATTTTACAGGCAAAATGTAATTCTCCTTTAACAAGACCATGCTGACTCTGTGTGAAGCTTTTCTTAATGCTCTGCATTTCCTTCCTTAATAACAGACTCTCACAGATTCCCAGCAATAATGGTTAGACTAAGTGTTTCCTGCTTTCAAGTCTCGCTCGTTTCTTGAAGACAGGCGCCACATTGGAGGGTCTCCAGTTTCACTGGATCACTCCTTTAATCCACAGAGCTATGGAATATTTAACACAGAGCCACCAGCCACTCTGTCACCACTTCTTTTAAAACCAGCTATGAATTGCTGATGACCTGTTTACCCTTGGTCTTATCTGTTTGAGAAATGTCTTGTTACTCATGTTAGAGACAGCTCAATAAATGCTGTTACCATTTTGCTTATATCATTGAAATATTTACAGCTCCTTTACCTGTGAGGAATGATGTAAAATACGGGTGTAAATTATCTGTCTGTTCCCTGTATCCAGTTCCCCAGTCACACCCTCCAAATATCCTCAATATACTTTCCTGGCTTCCTTTTTATCAAAGATCACATACACACACACACACACACACACACACACACTCACACACACACACACACACACACACACACACACACACACACTCACACACAAAACTCTAACTCTTCTTACATACATGGAAAAGCTTGTACTGCTTATTTTTATATTTCTTGCCAATTTACTTATATCACATCTTTTCTTCCCTTTTCTTCGCTTTCTATATTCATACAGCCTTATCACATACAAACACAATCTTTGGTCCAACTTGTCCATGCCGGCCAGGTTTTCCAAACTAAACTATTCCCATCTTCTTGCATTTGGCCCATATGCCTCTAAACGGTCCCCAAACACACGTTCGTCAAAATGCTTTTAAATGTTGGAGATGTACTTGCATCTGCCAGTCTTCCTCTGGCAGCTCATTCCATAAACACGTCACTCTCTGTGCAAATAACAGTTCCTTCTTCGTCCCTTTTAAATCTTCCCTCTTCCACCATAAACCTGTGGCTCTATGAGTTAATTTACCTATCCTGTGGTAAAGACCTCGGCTTTTCACCCTGCCCAAGTCTCCCCTGATTTTGTAAATTACTATAATGTCACCCCCTCAACCTCTTATACTCCATCTGATACTAACTTCAAGAACAAGCATTTAAAGATCAGCACGGTAAGTTTGAAACAATATTAAAAGTGACAGGTAACCAACGCTCAGCCCAAACTTCATACTGTTATTTGTTTTCTTCTTTATGTTACAATACTAAGGCAGCATGAAAATCTTCCTGGTGCCAATAAGCCGTCAAGCACCTGAATTCCTTTGCCTGATTTATTTCTAATATTTTGATACGAAGTACAACTGGCTCATCAGACTTAGCAATGCTTAATCAAGCTACAATACTACTATGCTAGCCTTCAACTACTACCTTGTTACTGATATGAATTGAGTTTTTGTCTTTAGTTCCACAAGTTCCATGTGATCACTTAGTATTTCTCAGCGATTTTCCTCCGTGATGACAGATGCAAAGTAATTGGCTGCTTTCTTCGTCATTTCCCTGTTCTCCACAATAACCTCTCCTCTCCCAATTACAAAATTCCACATTTGACCTTGCTTTTATTTTGTTTTCTTTGCAATACAGATTGTAGATTTATGTAGTCTTTGTGTTCTTCTTTCACAGAATCATTAAAAGCCCACAGTATGAAAAAGGCCCTTGGGTCCAACAAGTCCATCCTGCCCCTCCGAAGAGTAACCACCCAGACCCATTCCCGTCCGATTCTACATTTTGCGACAGATGCAGCAAATCTCCACATCGCTGAACACTTTGGGCAAATAAGCATGGCCAATTCAGCGCTGCTTTGTGCATAAGTTATCATGGCTCACAATTCTTTAGCGTTCTTTTGAGGAAGTGACCTGGAATGTTGTTGAGGGTAGGGTGGTAGACATAGTCTATCTAGATTTCAGAAAGGCCTTTGATAAGGTTCCACATGATAGGCTGCTCTGAATGGTTTGATAGCATGGAATCCAGGGGACTCTGGCAAATTGAATACTCAATTGGCTTGATGGTAGAAAGCAGAGGCTAATACTGGAAGGATGCTTGTTGGACTTGAGGTCTGTGACTATTGGAGTGTCTCAGGGGTTGTTGCTGGGCCTATTCCTGTTTGTTATCTATATCAATGATTTGGATGAGAATGTGCAAAGCATGATTAGTAATTAGGCTGATGACAATAAAATAGGCAGGACTGTGAACAGTGAGGTTATCAGAAATTGCAGCAGGACCTTTATCAGCTGGGGAAGTGGGCTGAGAAATGGCAAATGGAGATTAATATGTAGGATGTTGCTTTTTGAAAAGTCAAATCCAAGTTGGAATTTCGTGGTGAATGTTAGACTCTGAAGGATTGTAGTGGAACAGGGGGACCTTTGTGCTCAGATCCGTGGTTCTCTGAAAGTAGTTGCACGTAGACAGGGCAGTGAAAAAGGCTTTTGGCACACTGGTCTTCATCAGTCAGGGCATTGAGTATGGACGTTCGAGAGTTATATTGCAGTTGGACAGGACGCTGGTGAGACATGCACTTGGAATATTGTGTTTGCTTTTGTTCGCTTGCCATAGGAAGGATGTGATTAAATTGGAAAGAGGACAGAAGAAATTTACAAGGATGTTTCCAGTACTCAATGGTCTGAGTTGTAGGGAGAGTTTGGGCAGGAATTTTCCTTTAAGTGGAAGAAACTGAGGGGAAATCGTATAGATATGTATAAGATCATGAGATGCGTCAATAAGGTGAATGCACTCATTCTTTTTCCCAGTTTTTGGAATCAAAGACTAGAGGACATCAGGTAAGAGGTGAAAGAATAAAAAGGATCCTGAGCGCCAAGTTTTTTAAGCAGAGGTTGGTCTACATATGGAATGAGCAGACAGCAGTTTGATTGAGGCACGTACATTAACAACATTCAAAAGGCTTTTAGACAAATACGCAGATAGGAATGATTTAGAAGAATAAGGGACAAAGGCAGGGAAATGGAATTATCATGGATGGACATTTTGGTCGGCACGGACCACTTTGGTGCAAAGGGCCTGTATCCAAGCTGCAGGGCTTCATGATTCTAATATTCTAACGACCATTTCGTGTCTACCACTCCGTGTTCAAACATTCAAGATTGTATGCAGGTGCCGTGTAAAATGCAGTATATTAACCTCTCTATCCTCAGAGCAAGGTTATTAATGAGTCCTTCTGACCACACAACACCAAATCCAAAATAACTTGCTCTCTTGTTTGAGTCACAACATACTCTTCAACCAACCTGTTATACGCTTATGGAATTTACTTTTCACAACATTGGCAGTCACTTAGTTAACGCAGTTTAGATGCAATTTGAGATCATGCAATAATACAATATTTGCATCTCTAATTTACAGAGCATGTAATGCACAGAATTTGCCTGAGAGCAAATAATACACTAGTACACTAATGCTTGCTTCTCCTTCCTATTTGTAAGATCTACCCAAACTGATTCTGTGGAAGCTGAGGGACAGGGTCTGTGGCGTGATTAGTGATAGACGTGAACAAGCCATTCTGGGAGGGTCACCTCGACGCTGACATGATCTGAAGAAATGACCAGCATCACAGGACAAGCATCAATATCCTCCCCACTCTGCCAGGTTAACTTTCACCGTACTCTCTCTGCGCCCTCACACTCACTAACTGTTATAGCACCTACCCCCTAACAAGGCTCATATTTTATCTCTAAATAAGGCTCAGGCACTACCACTCTCACTATTGAATTCAGCACCGACCATCACCCCCCTCCCCACCCCGCCCTCCCCACCACCCAGCGCACTCTCTCCCTCCACTATACTCCCAACACTAATAGCACTGTTCAAAGTTTGGGAGAAGATTTGGAGCTCGGGCGCTCGTTGTTGTGGTTCTGTTCGCCGAGCTGGGAATTTGTCTTGCAAACGTTTCATCCCCTGTCTAGGTGACATCCTCAGTGCTTGGGAGCCTCCTGTGAAGCGCTTCTGTGCTGTTTCTTCCTGCATTTATAGTGGCCTGTCTCTGCCGCTTCCGCTTGTCAGTTCGAGCTGTCCACTGCAGTGGCCGGTATACTGGGTCCAGGTCAATGTGTTTGTTGATAAAGTCTGTGGATGAGTGCCATGCCTCGAGGAATTCACTGGCTGTTCCCTGGCTGTGAACACCAACTAGCCACGAAACGACACGACCAGCGATCCTTAGTAGCTACACACACAGACGACAAGCAACATGAATTCGACTGGGACAACACTACTATTATAAGACAAGCCAAACAGAGAACAACCAGGGAATTCCGAGAGGCATGGCACTCATCCACAGATTCTATCAACAAACACATCGACCTGGACCCAATATACCGGCCACTACAGCGGACAGCTCGAACTGACGACCGGAAGCAACAGAGACAGGCCACTATAAATGCCGGAGAAAACAGCACAGAAGCGCTTCACAGGAGGCTCCCAAGCACTGAGGATGTCACCAAGACAGGGGACGAAACGTTTGCAAGACAAATTCCCAGCTCGGCGAACAGAACCGCAACAACTAATAACACTGCATGGATACAACACTGTGGACTGACTCCCTCCGAACACCTCAGTATTCCCCCTCCCCCTCCACCTACACCAGCATTAACACAGGGACACACACTCCCACCACCACTCCCTCCCACCATTTCTCCCATTCCCGCAGAAACGGACTGTAATAGGAGAGAAAGGGCCAAGCCGGATGATGAAGCACCCGATATCTGATCCACCTCCACCCCCCCAGCCATGTGGGGAGGACCCTGGTATGAGCCAGAGAGGACTGGGACGTGTCATATGGAGATTCCGTGACATTCATGTCCCTCCAACTGAGTAAAAAAACAAGGTTCAGTGATGGGCAATTCGCACTTTAACCATTTTGTCTGTTCTCACAATTTTCTCCCTCCCAAAACAACAAACAACTCATTGCAGAGCGATACAGACACAAAAATATTCAGAGACATATGTACATACGCTAATATACTGTCACTCACCGTACATACACGGCGATACAACCACACACAAGTAGAGGCATATGGAGATATAGACAGTCGCACACAAATACACACAAGCACAAGTAAAACGCACAGGCTAATACACAGATAAACCGATGTCAGTACATAAATACACAAACACACCGACACATGAACAAACACACACAAGTGCACATACGAACTCACAGAGACACAGACACTAGTGCTTATAGGACAGAGATAGATAGGTTTTTGATGAATAAGCATGTCAAGAGCTACAGAGAGTAGTCAGGAGAATGATGTTGAGAAATCTCTAATGTCTCTGGCATTCAGAGTCGATGGGCCGAATGTCCTAATTCTGCATTTTTAATGCTCGTGCGGTGTCATGCTATCAGTTATTCTCTTCCTGGGACAGGAGCAGGGAATGAGTTTAATACATATTTGATTAAAAAGGGTCAGTGGTCCTATTGGACAGGTTTAGAGGGCTGAATAGTTTATATCTATGCCTAATTATTATGTCCTTGTATTTCAAAAAAGGTGGCGATTTCATGTTAGGTTAACACAGTTTAAAATAACAGGTTCCACACTGAAATAAGGTCGCCCGTTTCACTTTAGTGTTGTATTATCTGTAGGGTCCTCATCCTCAGGGAGCAGTGAAGACTCGGTTTTTGAAGATATTCAAGGCTGAGCTCGAGTGATCTTTGCTGGACAGGAGAGTCAATATTTATTGGGAACAGACAGGAGACGGATGGTCAAACACAATCAGATCAGCCATGAGCATTCTGACTAGTGGCGCCGGATGGACAACTGCTGCCCCTACCCCATGCGTTGTTCCGTCAATCCACCCCTTGAGGCTGTTACAGAGATATACTGCTGCCCCTACCCCATGTGTTGTTCCCTCAATCCACCCTCGAGGCTGTTACAGATACATGTTGCTCTCGCTACGTCATGTGTTGTTCTCTTAATCCACGCTCGATACTGTTGCAGAGACATACTGCTGCCCATACCCCATGTGTCGTTCCCTCAAACCACCCTTTGATGCGGTTACAGAAATATACTGCTGGCCCTACCCAATGTGTTGTTCCCTCAATCCACCCTCGATGCTGTTACAGGGAAATACTGCTGCCACTACCCTATGTATTGTGCCCTCCATCCACCCCTCGAAGCTGTGACAAAGATAGGGGGCCATCTCATTTAGCCAGTCATTATCGTTACCATGAGACTGGAGGGGTATATTCTGCCTATTTAATAAGTTACAGAGGAAAATAGAACTAATCATTTTAGCTCATTGAGTACATTTTACTGCACAGCACGCCATGTAAACATCTCAGCTCTTACACAGGAAGCTGTTGCTAACAGGAAATAGAGAGTAGCGATAAATGCTTATTTTCACATTACAAAGCTGTAACTGGTGGAGTGCCTCAGAGATCACTATGGGATCATCAACAATCAGTACCTGGACCAAAGATCTGGAAGAAGGGTCTGAATATATCAAAGCCCAATTAGCTTAAACATAAAGCTGGTCATCCGGTATGTCATCAAATGGAGGTCGTGTGTCATCAATGTGATATAGGCAAAGGGAGATTAGTGAGCAAACCTTCACCAGATATAGCATAATGTGAGTTGTCTATTTTGGATGGAAGGATAAAACAATGGTAAACAATTTAAGTGGAGAGCGACTGCAGAACTCTGAGATACAGACCGTATGCATGATCCTGCTGCACGAATCAGATGTCGTTAGTCTGCACTTGCTGTAAGTGATTTGGAAGCTAAGTGGAATGATTGTGTTTCTGGCAAAGGGTACCAGTTTTAATCAGGAATTTTTTACTGCATCTGTACTGGTAAAAGTGAGGAGTGCAGATGCTGGAGATCAGAGTCGAACATTGTGAGGCTGGAAAAGCACAGCCAATCAGGCAGTGTCCGAGGAGCAGGAAAATTGGCGTCACGGGTATAAGTTCTTCTGCAGGAATATACCCGAAACATCGAGTCTCCTGTTCGTTGGGAGTGCCTGACCTGTTGTGGTTTTCCAGCATCACATTTTTCGCGTCAAAACTGTACAGGGCGTTTCTAAGACCACATCTGGCACATTATGTGCAGTTTTGATCCCTTAACCTAAAAAATAGTCTTGAAGCTTATGAACAATGTTTTGTTCACACTTTTGTGGAATGAAGGCCTTTTGTTTTGAAACATTATCAATTTTGGTCTGAGATGAGAAATCCTTTAGAAGCATACACAATTTTGAGAAAAATCAGCGGGATGTACATTTTCTCTTCTCAGGGAGACAAAAACTATGGAATAAATTTTAAGAATAAAATGCATTGATTTTAGCACAAATATTATGAAAATATCAGCCGATTTTTAAAAATTAAGCATATACATACCAACAAATCATCAAATTTTAAAGCAGGAATGTTCTTTTTTGCTAATGAAAGGCACTGTGTATAACAACAGCAATGATGCACTTGCATATCGTCCATTATGATCCATTCCAGAGAATTTTCACGACGAGCACACACGGCCCAGTTTGGTGTTCAGTTGACATGATTGCATGTTTCAACACAGAGAGGGAGAACAATGTTCCCTGCCTGAGAAGCAGCAGCCAATTCATCCCTCTCTCTTCTTTTGTTCCAACTGGCAACAGTAAATCTCTGACTCACCTCTACCTGATGAGTCGTGGAATATTCCTGATGAGAGGTTCATTGGAATCTCTCTACCGTCTGAAGCAAAGGGAATTCAGCTAAATCCAACTATTCTGGGGAGAAATCACATCACAAGTAGCTTGCCTGAGCAGAATGGGCGGCTCGGCGGCTCAGTGGTCAGCACAGCTACCTCCCAGCACCAAGGTCCTAGGTTTGATTCCAACCTCGGGCGACTGTCTGTGTGGAGTTTGCGTATTCTCCTCGTGTCTGTGTGGATTTCCTCCGGGTGCTCTGGTTTATTCCCACTGGTCACCTGCAGGTCAGGTGAATTAGCCATGCTAAATTGCCGATAGTGTTCGGTGCATTAGCCAGAGGGAAATGGGACTGGATCAGTTAATCTTGGGAGGGTCGGTGTGCACTTGTTGGGCTGAAGGGCCTGTTTCCACACTGTAAGGAATCTAAACTAATGACTTGAGAGGACCAAATAACATTTGGGACAGTCTATCATCTATCCAGTTGTTATGAGTTCAACTATTATGAAACTCTGGAAAGCTTTCATTTTTCTGTTTGTCATAAGATCTCTGTGTGTGTGTTTCACATTATTCTAGAAGATGAGCCAGGCTGAAATTTATATCATTAGCCATATCACTAAACTTTGAAATTTGTTGTAAAAAGTGGAGCAGTGTGACAGCAAAATGAAACACTGACCCTGCAATATTGATTGGACCACAAATGACAAATTCTAAAAGGGCTGTTCAAGTGGGAGTTCCCTTCCCCAGAAGTTTGTGGTGCCTGGATGTTTACATTTATTCAAAGTTTGTCTGTTAAATATTTGATAGACAAGTGAATGTAGGAAAATGGTGCACGTGCAGACGAAGTACTGCTGAGACCACAATCAGATCAGCTACGATCTTAGTGCGTGGCAGAGCAAAGACAAAGTGCCTAATGACCCATTCCTACTCCTCAGTGCGATGTTCCTATATTCCATTCAGCCCCTCACAGCTCCTGCACAGGAGTAGACAGAGGCCAATTGCTCGAAATACCTGGTCCACAGTAATACAGGATCTGCTACTGTCCCTCACAATTGTCACGCAAAGTTTGGCGTGGGTTGAAAAATGTTAATTCAAAACCCAGGCTGGGCTCAAAAGACGCCTCTTGTCTATTTATAGAGTGTCTCCTCTCTGCAACTTGTGCTTCATTTGTTGGTCATGGTGCAGATCCAGATTCACTGTGAATAGAGTCCCCATACCTCACCCAGAGATGACTCATAAAATGCTTTGCTCTCTGTAACTGTAACATCCAATAACGGAATGTTCAGGAAAATTACAACCATTAACCTCCGAATTACAGAATATGAGAGCATAAGGAACAGGATCGGATGGTAATTCGGATGGTCAGGCCTGCTGTGCCATTGTATAAGATTATGGATGATCCAATGTTGCTATCAACTCTGCCATCTTTCCCAATTTTTCACATCCCTCAATTCCATGGCAGGTCGAAAACCCACCTACCTCATCTGTAAATACTTTCGGTGATATCGCTCCCCGAACTCTCTTTACCAGATAATTTCTGACATTCACTATCCTCTGTAAGAAGGTTAGACACCCCAAACATACACAATAACCTATTTGTATGTTCAAAAGAGTGAACACAGCAGCTCACGTAAGAGTGACAGACCCTGATATCAAGGCAGGAGTTGACTCAGGATGGAATCAAGAAACGCTGACTAAATTAAATGTAATAGGAATCAGTCACAATCTCTCCACTGGGGGTCAGAGGAAGATGTTCATGGTTGTGGACATCAATCCTTTCAGTCCCGGGACATCCCTACACGAGATCCACAGGGTAGCTTCCTCGACACAATCATCTTCAGCTGCGTCAACAATGTCCTTCCCCATCATTACATCAGAAATGGGGATGATCACTGAAGATCACACGATGTTCAGAATATTTTCCCCCCTCAGCTCCTGAAGCAGTCTGTGTCCATGTGCACCAAGGCCCGGACAGCATTCCAGTTTGTGCTGTTAAAGTGTTGGTAAGATTTATGTAATAGTAGGGCCAGACATTGCACATTTCCATATTTAAAAGAGGAGCTTATTCAGCATCTCAAGCTGGTTACACATGAATATGAGCTAGCATTCAGCCCATCAAATCTACTGAACAGGAAGAGTGCAATACATTCAATACTCCTGCCTGTTACATATGAAAAGGAGGGGTCTGGTCAGCACATAGAACTGTTAAACAGGAACAGGTGGAGCCAAAACAGTCTCTCGAAACTGTTCCACCGGACCAGGAAGAGGACATTCAGACTTGCAAACGCTTATAGAGGAACAGGAGGATGTCACTGATGCTCCAACATGACAATTCACAGGAGTAGATCTTGATGTTTATCGTGGCTCCGTTGTCTGTGGAACAATTGCTACTTTAACGTGGTTTGCTGGCAGTGAGGAGGGAAGCGAGATGTTTTCTGTCAAGTCTCAAGGAGACATCTTCCGTCTCTGAAACGGCAGACCCATGTTCTCCGTGGGGATCAGAAGCTGGTGGGAATAGTTGACTGTTTTAGATTGAAGGTATTGTGGCTGACGTTGGGATTATGAATAACATGACATTCAGTGCAGGATCACTCAACAAATGCACTGCATGAATATGTGGAGTTTTTATTCAAAGTCTGGATTTTCAGCTCTCTCATTGATATGGGGAGTGGGGAGTGGGTGGTGGTTGGGGGGAATGTTTTCAGAGGTACTAAAAGTATCTTGTATTTAATAAAGTTAGTAAAAAAGGCAGTGGGATCTATCACCGTATTAATGTCTGGTCAGAACATCATGTGTGATTGTCCATCCCCCTGAAGTTCCAATGCAATCCCATGTTTTTCTCTCACAGTGCGACAGATTAATCTTCACTCACTCCTCATGGTAAAATCATCCCAGGGATTAGTTTGGTGGAACTCCTTTGAACTCTCTCTGTGGTAAGGAGATCATTCCTTATAAAGGAGAGAAAATCTGTGGACAATGCCCCAAATACAGCCTCAACAAATCTCTCAGGGATGATCACATTAATTACTTTCCCTCACTTCACCATCTCCATTTCTTTCTCATGGTGTAAAAAGCATCATTCTCTATATATTGCCACTGATGCGAAATTTACATCTTCCTTACATCTGTATGTCAGTGTCAATAAAACCAGCACCAGAGGTGCCGATAGAGATAGACATCACTCTCGGGGACAGACTCAATGAGATGGAATACACCTAAAATAAGGAATAGTCGCCTACCTGATGGAAATATGCAGTCGCAATATGGGAAACAGGAAGGAGGAGGGAGTTATCTTTCATTTTCTTCTTTTTCACGAGGCATATGAAGCCCTGGTCAGACCAGCATGTTATCCCTATCTTGACCTGAGTGGCTGGTCCAGCTGTTCCATTGGACAGTAAAGAGTAAACCACATTGTTGTGGGTTTGTAGTTACACGGAGCCCTGACCAAGGAAGGATAACCCACTGCCTTCTCGAAAGGACATGTCACAAGCAGATGGGCTTCTGTTTATTACAAATAATGATGGTTTCTTTTAAATTCCATCAACTTGCTTCATGAGACATCAACAGATCATTATTCTGTGCCTCTACATGAAGAGTCAATGAGTTGAGCACCACGCACTATCTTCCTGTCTGACAGATTCTGTGGAGAGAACAAGTTAAACATCTCAAGTACAATTCTTTTCGCATGGACATGTGATTAGAAGGGACTTGAAACAGATGAATCCAAATTTCGTAGTGGCACAAATAAAGAAGTTTATTCAGAAGTTGTACTGAAGCTGACGATCAGACCGGGACATCATAATAGTGGTACTGGGCAGGATTGGTGAGTGGGGAGGATATGGAAATGTAGATCTGTCCAGGGCAGGAAGGATTATGGAGTTTGAGAACAGTCTGATTCCTTCTCGCATATCAGTGAACGATTTATAAATAGCAATTTGCTTTGTAGAATTTATCATGAAAGGAATTTTTGATTGGAAGTGAAGACACTGATTTCCCCTTTTCCAAAATTTACCTAACATGAGCAGAACCACAGTTCAGCCCGGTTTTATAGACAAAGAGAATGACTAACTAGGAACACCAACTATACCATTACCTCTGATTCTATCTTCTCCCTCTCAAATTGCAGAATAAATTCAATCATATTGTGATTACTGCTTCCTTTGTGTTCCTTCACTTTAAGTTCTCTTAAATAGTCTGCCTCATTGACACAACACTAAACCCAGTATTGCCTATTCCTGAATGGGCTCCACTACAAGCTGCTCCAAAAAGCCCTATCGAAGATACTCCACAAATTAGTTTTCTTGCAAACCACTAACACCCTGATTTTCCCAGTCCCCCCCCCCCCCCCCCCCACCAGTGTATTAAAATCTCACATGACTACTGTACTTTGCCTTTTCTACGCATCTTTTCTATCTCCTGGTGTATATTGTGACGCAGCTCCTGACTACTTTTTGGAATCCTGAACATAACGCCATCTATGTGTCTTTATTCAACCTTTCGGCATATTCTATTCCACCCACACTGATTTTGGGCCATCTGACCCTACTTTATGTCATTCAGTCAGAATGTTATACAGTCAGAGAGATGTACAGCATGGAAACAGATCCTTCAGTCCAACTCGTCCATGCCGACCAGGTTACCCAACCTAATCTAGTCCCATTTGCCAGCACTTGGCCTGTACCTTTCATACCCCTCCGATTTACATACACATCCAGATGCCTTTTAAATATTGGAATGGGGCCAGTGTCCATCACTTCCTCCCACAGTTGTTTCCACACACACACCAGTCTGTGCATGAAAAAACTCATCCACAGATTCAATCAATAAGCACATTGACCTGGACCCAATATACCGGCCATTGTAATGGACAGCTGGAACTGACAACCGGAAGCAGCAGATACAAACCAGTATAAATGCCGGAGGAAAGATCACAGAAGCGCTTCGCAGGAGGATGAGGATGTCACCTAGACAGGGGACGAACCATCTGCAACACAAATTCCCAGCTCGGCGAACAGAACCAGAACAATGAACAGCACACAAGCTCAAAACTTCTCACAAACTTTGAATATTCTCTGTGACCAGGATTGACAGTCCTGAAGGTTGTGCTGACTACCTGGTGCTTGCGTTTGGGATATGTCATCTGGGATGCAGACAAACTTGGAGTGGGAGTGGAATGAGTCAGTGGCTAGAGTTCGCGTAGGTACCAATGGCTGGACAAGCAAATGACACTGAGAAGAGGACGGTAAATACAGAACTGAACAGTTATATCGGAATGCAAGGAAGAAATAATGTAAATAAGCTTGTGACACATACACACATTAGCATATATGACGTGGAGGGCATCACAGTGACATCACTGAAAGAGGATCAGGAGTGGGAGCTGAATATTCAAGGGTATTCATCCTGTCGAAATGATAGGAATGTGGGAGAGAGACAGATTTGTCTCATTCGTAAGAAATTGAATTGAATCAATTAGAAGAAATGAAATAATCTCAGATGGTGTAGAATCTGTGTCGGTAGAACTGGGGAATCAAAAAGCTGAAAAAATGCTGTTGCAGTTATATACAGGCTGCCAAACAGTAGTCAGGAGGTGGGGTGCAAGATACACAGGAGATAGAAAGACCTGTAGGAAAGGCAACGTTACAGTGATCATGTGAGATTTCATTATGCAGGTGGACTGGGAATTCAGTTTGATAGTGGTTTGTAGGAAAAGGAACTTGTGGAATGTCTATGAGATGGCTTTTTGTAGCAGCTTAAACAAGCAGACTAGATGAGGAGAGCTTTGGATAAAAGAAATCAGAGGAGGCAGTGATCAAAATATGATTGAACTTACTCTGCAATTTCAGGTGGAGAAGTTAGAATCAGAGGTAATGGTATTACAGCTGAATAAAGGCAATTACAGAGGCATGAGAGAGGAGCTGGTAGAATTAACTGGGATACAGGCCCAGAAGGAAAGAACGTGGACAAGCAATGACAGGAGATTTTTGAAGTATTTCAGGATGCACCAGAGATTTATCTTGAGGAAAAAGAGGCATGATAGATCGAGGATAAGGCAACCATATCTGACTAGGGAAGTCAGGGACAGCATAGAAGCAAATGAGAAAGCATATAATGTGGCGAGTGGCTGTTTGGGAAACTAGAGGATTGGGAAGCTTACAAATACAAAACGGAGAGCAAACAAAATAAAATAAGGAGGGAGATTATTAAATATGGGGGTAAGCTAACCACTAGCATAAAGGAAGTCTGTAAGAGCTTCTTTCAATATATAAAGTACAAAAGAGATGCAAAAGTAGACATTGAACTGCTGGAAAATGATACTAGAGAGGTAGTAGTGGTGAACAAGAATAGGCCGAGGAACTGAAAAATTTGGTCACGGTGGAAGATACGAGTAATACCTTAACATTCAAGACAGTGAGGGGCCAGAGCTGAGTATGCTGGCCACCACCATGGAGAGCGTGCTTGAAAAAACTGAATGACCAGCAGGTGGTTGATTATCCTGGACCGGATGGACTACATCCCAGAGATATAAGGAAGAGAGCTGCAGAAGGTGTGGGGGGACAGTGGTGATCTTTCAGGAATCACTGGAGTAAGGAACTATCCCAGAGCACTGGACACACACTAACGTGACACCCCATTGTAACAAGGGAGTGAGGCAAAAGACAAAAAATATCCACAATTAATAGCTTAACTTTGGTCTTGGGTATGATCCTGGAATCCATTGTGAGGGATGAGATTTCTGAATATTTGGAAGTGTTTGGTAAAATGGGACAAAACCTCTTCATCAAGGGAAGGTCATGACTGACAAATCTGTTGGAATTATTTGAAGAGGAAATGAGCAGGGTTGGCCCAAGCACAGCCAATGGATGTAATCCACCTGGATTTCAAGAAGGCTTTTGACATGGTGTCACACAGGAGATGACTGAGTGTGATAAGGGCCCGTGGTGTTCGAGGTAAGGTAGCGGCATGAAATACTTGCTTACCAAATAACATAAACAGCAAGGGACAGACAGAACTGAGCTATCCCACAATGAATGCATCAGATTTAAACAATGCAGTCCTCCTAGTCCGATCATGGATGGTGTTGCATGATTAAACAACTCACTGGTGTCTCCACAAATATCCCCATCCTCAATGATAGAAGAGCCCAGCACATCAATGCAAAAGGTAAGGCTGAAGCTTTCCCAGAAATCTTCAGTCAGAAGCTTCGCGTGAATTGTCCATTTCGGCCTCCTCCCGTGGTCCCCATCATTGCAGATAGCAGTCTTCAGCAAATTCGATTCACTGATATCATGATACGGTTAAAGGTACTGGGGAGTGCAAAGGCTATAATCCCTGATAACCTGCTGGCACTAGTCCTGAAGACTTGTACTCCAGAACTTCCCGCTTTCCGAGACAAGCTGTTCCAGTACAGTTACAAACCGACAATGGGAAAAAAACTGCTGAAGTATGTTCTGTACATGAAACGCAGGACAAATTCAACCCGTCCCAATACCGCCTCATTAATGTACTCTCCATCATCAGTAAAGTGATGGAAGTTGTCATCGATCGTGTTATCAAGCAGCACCTGCGCAGCAATAGACTGCTCAGTGACGCCCCTTTTGGGTTTTGCCAGAGACACTCAGCTCCTGACCTCGTCACAGCCTTGGTTCAAACATAGAAAAAGGAACCTAATTCCAGCCCTTGACATGAAGGCTGCATTCTTTCAAATGTGTCATCAAGGAACCCCAGCAAAAAGGGTATCGCGGGCCAACACTTGTTATTGGAGTCATAACTGACAGACAGGAAAACGGTCATTGTTATTGAAGGTCAGTCATCTTAGTTCCAGAACATCTCTGCAGTAGTCGCTCAGGATAATGTTGAGGCAGGTTTGCTCAATGAACTGGAATGTTCATTTACAGACGCTTCATCACCATACTACATAAAATCTTCAGTGGCCCTCCGAATGAAACCTAGGTCCAAACATCTTCAGCGGCTTCATCAATGACCTTCTGTCCATCATAAGGTCAGAATGTGGATATTCGATGATGACTGCACAATGTTCAGCACCATTCACAAATGCTCAGATATTGAAGCAGTCCATGCTTAAATGCAACAAGATCTGGACAATCTCCAGACATGAGCTGACAAGCGGCAAGTAACATTCGTGTCACACAAATGTCAGACAATGACCCTCACCCGTAAGAAACAATATAAACACTTGGTATTCAGCAGAATATTTGTCACTACATTCCCCATTCCACACCCTCTATCAATACACTTGGGGTTACCAATGTCCAGAACTTCAACTGGACTCGCCATGTAAACATAAGAGCCGGTCAGAGGCTAGAAATACTGCGTGAGTAACTCACCTCCTGTCTTCCCAAAGCATATTCACCATCTACAAGGCACAAGTCAGGAGTGAGATGGAATTCTCCCACTTGCCTGAATGCGTGCAGCCACAACGACATGAAAGAAGCTTGACACCATCCAGGACAAAGCAGCCCTTTTGATTGACACCACATCCACAAGCATTCACTGGCTCCACGACCAACGCTTAGTAGCAGCAGTGTGTACTATCTACAAGATGCACTGCAGAAATTCTTCAATGGTCCTCAGACAGTACCTTCCAATCCTTCAAGCACTTCCATCTAGAATGACAAGAGCAGCAGGCTTTTGCGAACACCACCACATTCAAACTCCCCTCCAAACCAGTCAACATCCTGAGTTGGAAATATATCGCAATTCTTTCACTGTTGCTGGGTCAAAACCCTGTAACTCCCTCCCTCATAGCATTGTGGGTCAATGCACAGCAGGTGGACTGCAGCGGTACAAGAAGGCAGCTTAGCACCACCTTCTCAAGGGGGCAACTAGGGACGGACAAGAAATGGTGGGTCCATCCAGCGATTCTCATATCCGAAAAAAATGTAAAAGTTCCAAGTTGAGTGCCTTGATGGGACAAGTAGTCTGATTTGAACATGAACAGAAAAGCAGTGTTTCTGATGATGAACATTTTAGACCAATCTGTAATTAGAAAGTTGTTCAGTGTTCCATGACGTATTGTTGCTGAGCGCTGTGATAAGTTGCACCTGTTTTGTTAAATTCAACAACATTAGCGTAACAGGATCAATCCTTCAAAAATATCAAACTGAAAATGGGAATCATCATAGAGACTCACAGATAGCAGCTTATATTCAACATATTACTGCGCTACAGACTGGAACTGAATTCTCCCACCATCCATATTACAGGGGTTATCATTGACCAGAAGGTGAAGTCAAATCAACGTACGTATACAAGGGTTACAAGAGTAGGTCTGAGACTTTCAAATCTGCACTGAATAATAGACTGTATGACCATAAGGGCATGAGATATAGCAATAGATTTAGGCCATTCAGCCTCTCTCTTAACTCTGAAACTGTGCCATTTTGTCGTAGTCTCTAAGACGAATGGAAATGTCTCCTATACTCTAACTGTATCAATCTTTGCAGTAGTCGGTCAGCTTCAATCAGATGCGCCCCCCCCCCCCACCCACCGCATTCTTCTACGTTCCATTGAGTACAGCCACAGAGTCCTGAACTGCCGCTTACATGACAAGCCATCATTCCCAGGATAAATCATGTCCAACACCCATAGATCCTTCCCCAGAACAGCTCACAATAATCCAAATGCCGTCTGACCATAGTCCATTACATTCTCATCACTCTCACTCTCTTGAAATGAATGTTAACATTGCATTAGCTTTCCTAACTGCCAATTGAACCTGCGCATTAACCGTAAGAGAGGACCATGACTCCAAACTCCTTTTGTGCTTCAGATTTCATGAAGCCTTTTAGAACATAGTGTCTGCCTGTATTCCACCTACTGAAGTGCATAATCTCACATGTTCCCATTTGGTGTTCCATCAGCCATGCGTTTTCCTAGTGTTCTAAACTGTCCAACTCTTTCTGCAGCCTCCCCACTTCCTCAATATCACCTGCCCATCCAATCATCATTGTATCATCTGCAAACCTAGTAAAACTGCCGTCAGGTCAGATGGTTCACGTAAATGGCACTTTCTGACGACCTAAGGACTGTCCACAATTGAAAAGGCACAATGCTCAAGATGCTTGGCTCCTATCCGGTTTAAGCAGTGGCTTGACTGGAATTACACCTGCAAAGTCTTCACTCCTTGCACCACTGGCACTGGCACCCTGCCCACCATTTTATTATGAATTTACCCCATTATGGTAATGCAGAACTTGATGGTGCACGATCCTAGTCTATTAATGGTAATCTGTCTCAATGCTGACTGTGTGGTGCTCACACCAACTAATATCATTGTGTGTTGAAGACAACAGAGGGATGCGTGGGGTGGGGATGTCGATCATAAATGACTGTGTGACTGTCACTGAGGGTTGACACCTGCCGCAAAAGCCCCAGATGTACTTGTGTCTGTTGTCAGCGCTGCAGGCAAGGTCAGGCATTTAGTGAGTCAACTCAGAGAAACTGATGGGCCTGGAGAGTGTTCCTGGCTGAGCACTCAGATCCTGTTTGTACCAACTAGCAGAGGTATTCACATACCACTTCAGTCTCTCCCTCCAGAAGCGGAAGTCCCAACCTGATTCAAGAAGGCCATCATCATCCTCGTAAGTGAGAAAGCACATGGAACGTGCCCTTATAGACAATGAAGTGCTTTGAGAGGCTGGTTATGGCCGACACTAACTCCAGTCTCCCAGCCTGACCTGCTGCCCTATAATGTGCCGACTGATGTAACAGGTTCACAACAGATGCCATACGCGAGCCTGCACGCATCCCAAGAACATCTGGACAACAAGGACACCTACACCAGACTCCTGCTCATTGACTAAAGCTCCACATTCAAAATTATTATCCCTTGCAGACTAATCCCAAAATTCCACGACCTTGGTCTCGGTTCCTCAGGCTTTTGACCCACAATCGTGAAGATAGGTAAAATCACCTCCTCCACAATAACAATCAACAGTAAAGCTGCTAAAGGATGTGTTCTCAACACCCGACAATACTCTCTGTACACCCACGGCTGTACCCTCAGCCCCCTACAGTATTCCAGCTACACTCACGGCTGTGACCTCAGCCCCTTAGTGTGTTCCCTGTACACCCACGGCTGTGCCCTCAGCCAACCACTGTACTCCCTGTACACCCACCGTTCTTTCTGCAGCCCCCTTCTGTCCTCCCTGTATATCCACGGCTGTGTCCTCAGCCCCCAGCTCTACTCCATCTACACTCAAGAATGTGTCCTCAGCTGTGTCCTCAGCCCCTTATGTACTCCCTGTACAGCCACGACTGAGTTTCCAAATTCCAAACAACGCCAGCTACAAGTTCGCTGATGACATCACATATCGCAGTACAGATATTAAACAACAACGCGTCAGAATCTAGAAAGGCGATATAGAACTTGGTGGCATGATCTGTTGATAATGACCTCTCTCTCTAATCTGGTAAATGTAAAGGACTGATCACTGACTTTAAGAAGAAAGGAGGGGAACACACCCCATCGACATCAACCGTTTGAGGGAGTGCAGAGCATCAAGTCCCTCGGAATGATGATAACTCACAACCTGTCCTGAACTTCTCACATAGTTCCGACAGTCGGTAAAGTTCAACAATGCCTCTCCTTCCTCAGGTGATACAGGAAAATCAGCATGCACTACTTCTACAGATGCAGCATTGAGCGCGTACTGTCCCGGTGCATAACAGCCTGGTACGGTAACTGCTCTAGTCAGGACCGTGAGAAACTACAGAAGGTTGGGTGCACAGCTCTGACCAACACGGACTCTAACATCCCAACCATCGATTCCATTTACATGGCTCGTTGCCGCAGAAAAGCTGCCAACATCTACCCCAGATTACTGAGGGAAGGGAGACAGGAAATATCTGGGCATTAACAGATATCCTTGAACATGGCTGATGTCCCAGAAGAATGGACAATTGTTAATCCCCTTGTTTAAGAAAGGTAGTAGGGATAATCCAGTCAATTATACACCGGTGAGACTGATGTCAGGGGTAGGGAACCTGCTAGAGAAGATACTGAGGGATATGATCTACTCTCATTTGGATGAAAATAGCCTTATCAGTGATAGGCAACAAGATTTTGTGCAGGGAAGGTCATGTCTTACCAACTCAATAGAATTCTTTGAGGAAGTGACAAAGTAGATTGATGAGGGAGAGAAAGTGAGGACTGCAGATGCTGGAGATCAGAGCTGAAAATGTGTTGCTGGAAAAGCGCAGCAGGTCAGGCAGCATCCAAGGAACAGGAAAATCGACGTTTCGGGCATAAGCCCTGAAGAAGCCCTTCCTGAAGAAGGGCTTATGCCCGAAACGTCGATTCTCCTGTTCCTTGGATGCTGCCTGACCTGCTGCGCTTTTCCAGCAACACATTTTCAGCTCTGATGAGGGAGAGACTGTAGCTGTCAATACATGGACTTCAGGAAGGTGTTTGGTATGTTTCCCCAAGGTCGGGTTATGGAGAAAGTGTAGTCACATGGTGTGCTGGGCAACAGGAGGCAGAGAATAGTAGGGGAAGGGAGTTTCGCAAAATGGTGAACTATGACCAGTGGTTCCATTTGAGATGTTTCTGGAAAGATACATGAATGGGAAGAGAGCAAATGGATACAGATCCTTAGAAAATAGGCGACAGGTTTAGATAGAAAATTTGGATCGGCGCAGGCTCAGACCATCGAATGGCCTGTTTCTGTGCTGGAATGTTTTGTTCTAACATTATCAAAGACCCATCACACCCCAGTAATGGTCTCCCACAACCTCTTCCATCAGGCTAAAAGATATGGAAGCTTGAAAACACTGAGCAGCTGGTTCATTAAAAGTTTCTTCCTGACTGTTATTAGACTAATCAATGTATTCTTAATCTCAGATAATCCTGATCTTGTTCATGTTGATCTCGCCTAGCGCATGCGCTGTGCAGCGTAACCGATATGCCTCTCAGACATATTTTATAGCCATCGTTCTGCACATCCTTGCTTACTATGCTCTGCCTTTACACCTTGTTACAGGTCATAGTAAATGCTCATCTTCCTCCCCCCAGCTCATTCCGAGCTCTCTCTGGTCCTCACCCCCAGCACCTCCCATTCCCATCCTCAGCACACTGTGACCCCATTCCCAGCTCACTGTGTGCTTTGTCTCTCACTATTTCTCTCACACTGTCTGTTTCCCTATCTATTCCTTTGCTCTGTCTTTTGCTTCTTTCCCAGAACTTACTATCTCCCCTTTTCCTTGTCCATGTGACTGTTTGTTTCTTGTTTTATTTCCTTTCTCTGTTTTACTGACTGTCATTCTGTTTCCCCTCGCTGTGTTCTCTCTCTCCTTATATGTGTCTGTCTAGTTCTCCCTCGTTGTGATGGTGATGGCATCTCTATTCTTTTGAAGCATGTGATGGCTCTTTGGTTGGATGTTGGCAATAAAATAAACTCATTTGTGTTTTGGTATCTTAAACATAATTAAAATTTATTGGTTAAATTTCAATTGTTGTCAAAACAGCAACCAGAACTTGGATCTCCATTTAACAACCAATTGTTACATCTAAATATTTTGGAACTGACTTCTCCCAGTGCTCTGCACACTGACAACTGAAAGCATTCTATTCTTGTGCATAATACTGTGACGGTAACAGCTCTTCCCAGGACCATAAGAAACTACAGACGGTTGTGTGCACAGCCCAGACTATCATGGAGGACAACCTTCTATCCATTTACACTTCTCATTGTCAGCGAAAGGCTGGCAACATCAAATATCTCTCCAAAACCAGTAGTGGTCTCCTGCAACCTCTTCCAAAAGGGAGGGGATACAGAGGCTTGAACACATGTACCAGTATGCTCAGGAACACCCTCTTCCCCACCGTAGTTACACTGGCGAATTGAAGTCTCTAACTTTTCAAATAATATTAATCTTGTGAAAGTCGCTCTTGCTTTGCGCAGCTCCTGTGCAGCTGTCACCTTGTGTGCCTCACTCTGTCTAAGTGCGATTGAGGCTCAAGGTCTTCTCAAGGGCAATCAAATGAGTGAATTAATGCTGGCCCAGCCAGCGATACCTATATCCCATTAATAAATATAAGAAGATGACGACACTCAGGGAAGACAGACAGTTGGGATCAAATCGCTTTAAACATGATCTTATATATATCTAAGATATATATATATATCTAAGTTTTTCATGCAATGCACTTTATCCGAATTCTTATCATTTTTTATTGAAGTTCTGCCATCAGCTGTGATAAGACTTGAAACAAATCGCTTGAAACAATGTCTTTCGTTGAATAAGCTTTGCTCCTGAATTACATCCAGCGACATTCCTACTCTGATACATTGTCCTAATCATGAAGTAACGTCCGAGACAAGAACAATTTTGTGATTGAAATACTTGTAACTGGAAAAGTGGCCAGAAGAGAGCTTGAAACATTAAGTCTGAATTTTCCAACGTGCAGACAATGGTTTGTTCAGTCACAGCACTGACGCAGAGATGGAGACTGGGGATATTATGAGCTGGTAGTGGACAGGGTTCGTGACAGAGAGAACACGAGACATAAATCAATTCAGGGACAAAAGGGATCGCGAGGTTGTCCACAGTTTTGTTCTCAGATGTTTGTAAGGGAGTGGTCTGCATTTCAGATGAATGAAGACTGCAATTTGAATTGAAGATAATAGTTTCTTTCTTTGACAAATATAAATAACAGCAATTGCAATGAAGTTCAAAATTGTTTATGGGATTAATGAATGGACAGAGGTAGAAAACACCAACAATAGCGAGAATAGGTTAGTAACACACCCTCCACCCCGCCCAAAATAATAATCAGTACCGCTAATATCCGATATGGCAGAAATTCCCAACAGAGAAAAATGTTGAAAAGTCCCAAGGAAAGCCTCCCCTCCATTGGTTTAATTATCCAGTCCATTATTCTCAGATTCAGATCTGTCCTCTCCACGTCTGTACAGCTGCTGATCTTTGTTATTGTTGGAGCTGATGCATCTGCTCCTACACTGGGATAGTGCACTGAGTGAAGCCCCTCACCAATAGGAGAGGGATACCCTCCAGTGACACAGATACAATGCATGGAGACTGACATCAGTCACAGTCACTGAACAAACAGTTCTAGCTTTAAATACAGCACATTCAGTTCACAATATATCTGGACTGGACTGGATGCTGACATCGCTGGCTATTGGTCACATCTCCCATTACTAATTGCTCTAGTGAAGTCAGTTGTGTGGGAGAATGATGGATGTTTTCTTTTCGCAGGCTAGATGACTCTGCTCGGTTGTACGTTTGCAATGCTGTAACCATCTTACCCCGAATTTTCACCGCTCCACAAAAAAAGAAACACAATCAGGACGTTGTTACTGTGCTGATCTCTCCTCCACGGGAAGAAACGCCAGCCAACACACTGTCACTGGGGACAGTTGCTCTGCACATAGACAGGAAGTGTGTACTTCTCTGAATGTTCCTCTCCCTGCTGTAATAAAGAAACGTTGGGACCTTCCATTTATAATATGCTTGAGTAATTAATTTATACAAATGGACAAACATTTTAATGCAGGTTTATTTGCTATAAAGCAGTAATTTTTACGCTTTTACTCCTCAGTCCCAAACCAAAAGTGAACTTATTCATTAAGACTTTTGAATTGATGAGTCAGGTTTGGCTGGGAGATAGGGCGGAATGGGGACAGTGGCTGTGGAGACTGCATGGGGAGAACAATGATATTCCACATGTCATCAACACTCTTAACGTCAGATTTAATTAAATATAGTTCATAACAAGGATATTTTATATTTTATATACACACCATTTAATCATTGGGAATACAGATTGAGTAGGGTCACCGCACCTGAAGCATTAACTTTGATTTCTCTTCATAGCTACTGCCAGACCTGCTGAGCTTTCCCTCCAACATCTGTTTTTGTTTGAGGTTGATCATATTGTTCATATCTTGCAGGATTCTTACAATTAAAAACAGACACTAATAACAAAATGTGCAGGGATATGGGGACAATACAGGAGAATAATATTAGAGATATCACTCATTCCAAACTGAAAGAGACAATGGGCTAAGCTTTCACCACCTTTGTTGTAATAATTCTATGTTATGCATTGAAAGCATTTGTACATTGGGGAGACAAGCTTGTTCAATGAAGGACACAGAGTGTTCCATCATCAATAATCTATCCCTATTATTTCATGAAGTTCAGCTGCCTGTAAAATATATTTATAAAAAATATATCTCCTGAGATTTACAGGATGTTCAGAATTGTTTTTACTTTCTGTCTTAAAGAAGAAGCAGATTTCGGTTGTAATTCAGGTGTCACAGGAATATAACAACTGTAAGAGAACGAGAAATGACCACATTGTCCAAATATTACCAAGTTCAACGTGTAGACCTGTCAAGAAACATGAAATATAGAGATACTGGAAACATGAAATGTAAACAGAAATTGCTGGAGAAACGAAAAAGATGAGGAAGTATATGCAGAGAGCAACAGAATTAACATATGTCATATGATGTGACACTTTTCTGAAAAGTCATATTAGAATCAAAGGACAATTTCTTTTGCATCTCTGCTCAGATGTTGCCAGATCTACTGAGTTTCGCTCCAGCTCTTCTGATTTCTTTCTTCTTTCTGAACTGTGACAAAGTGTCTAATCTGAATGATAACAACAAAGTTGTTATCTCAGTTGAATCTTGAATAATTTGTTATGGAAATTAAATGATAAATTACAAAGTTCCTATGTTTGACAGGGCTTTAAATATCGATGACGTATTGTATGGTGAAAACTTGTGATAAAAATATTGAAACAAAACAGAAGTTGCTGCAACTGCTCAGTAGGTCTGGGAGCATCTGTGTAGAGAAATCAGAGTTAACGTTTCAGGTCCAGTGCCCCTTCCTCAGAACTGATGGTAATAGGGAAAATGTTGGTTTAAATGCAAAAAAGACTGGATGGTGAGATTGGAAGAGAAACCATCACTATTCGAGAAAATCGGGATCTGGAATTCATTCAAAATTAAGACAGGATTTCTTGTACTCTCTCTTCTATCGCTTGGTCCTTGTTCAGGTTGTACATGTACTATATATTTCTAAATCTCCATCAAGTGCAGACGACATGTTTTTTTTTCTCTCTTACTGTGGTGTTTCATTATTTTTGATTATTTTCCAGTATGTATTTGATTCCAATTCAAGGTGGACATGAGAATATGGCTTAACCTTCTGCAGTTCGCCCATAATATAGAATTTAATTGAATACTTATCCCCATCACACCCGCTGAATTAAACAAACAATGCATGAGTCCACGTCCATCCTGCAGATGAAACATTTCGTCAGCTCTGGCTATTGCAGGTAATGTTACAAAGAACAGTGCCACACAACATGCTGATGTTCCAGCCAAAGATGCCAAACCCAGTTTATCCTAATTTATAAATAAAACATGCAGAGGGGCGGAGTGTAAAAAGTGAATTCAACTCTGTGTCGAAGATGCTATTTGTGGCTCCCTCATAAAATGTGTTAATTACATCAGTCATCAATTCACCAAAATGGGGAAAGCAAGAAACTGGAATTGTCAAATAATCCTCTGAATAACATCTGGAGAACAGGAAGGAAATCACGGCTTGTTTGTGATATTCAGAAATGACGATTGTGAGAATGTGGAGGTGGGGAGCAGTGAAATGATGATCAATGTTGTGGATGACACAAAGATGGGCTGGGGGTGGATCACAGTCAGGAGGGAAGGGTTAGGCTACAGGAGGATATAAAAACAAATTATTCAGATAGACAGATCAATGGCCTGATGAAATTTAACACCGATAAATTGGGAAGATGCAAGTCAGAAGTAACAAGACAAGTAAGTACTCAAAAGTGAGTATGAAAGAGGAGGGCTAAATTTGCTCGTTTTTTCTTTGCAGCAGGAAAGGTTGAGGAGGGAATATGGTACAGGTGTACAAGAGCATAAGGGGAATGGAGACGATGAACAGACAACAGCTGTTTTCCTGAGTCAAAGGATCAAAAACAAAGGGACACACTGTTAAAGAGAAGGGGAGGGGTTTGAGAGAGAATTTGTGGCATGTGTTTCGAACCGAGAGGGTAGCCTGAATCTGGTTTGCGTTGTCTAGGAAGGTGGTTGAGGCAGGTAACCTCACAAACGTTTAAAAAGCCTTTGGACGTGCACTTGCTGGCACAGGCGTAATGAGCCTGTTTTTCATTGCATGATTCTTTGCAGTCGCAGCCATAAACACTCTGGTATATTCTGAATCAATAAGCAATGGCATTTGCTGCTTTGTTCCTTTGATGGTACTCAGTAAGTTTCTGTATTACAAAGCAGCAGCATCTCATGCAGCTTCAGCACTTAGTCAACCAAAGTCAGCACAGCCATCTCTGGGAACATCCAGGGTGATTCACATGCTCTTGCAAGCATTGGCCAACAACAGCACTGACACTATTCTCGCTGTTTGCCACCACTATTATAGTTGCAGCCATAATTTGAACACAGCTTTTCCTCCATTATAATAAACACCTCGAGCAATAAGGATGTTATTTCGCTGAAGCATAATAAATTATTTCCCAGGTATTCACTTTGACAAACAGCAAGTTTTCCTGTTTTTTTTTCTGCCAGTTGTTTCTCACAGAATTCCCCACCCCACCCTCTTTCCACTTTATCATTTTCTTGTGCACTGTCTCTCTGCTCTCATACACCTCACTCCCTCACATCCCCCACACTCTCCATCCTTATTTATTAATCCCTGGAAAAACTTGTGCCTAATCTCTATAATTTATTCCAACTCCCAACTCACATTTTGGACTGATTTGATTCCTTCTCTCGGCATGGTCATTAGACTGGCCGTGCCTGATGTCCTATTCACCTCAACCTTCTCCTCAGTTCCTGATCTGCTGCTTTGGTTCTCACTCTCCTGGTTTATTCAAATCCATCTGACTTGCACTAGCACACCTCCCGACAAGGATGTTAGTGCTTGTCCAGTTAAGATACAACCTGTATTCTTTGTACAGGTCCTCGCCTGTCTTGGAAGAGATCGCAATGATCCAACAATCTGAAATACCCAGCCTTGAACGAGCTTGTTAACAACGTGTTAAGCTATACTGCCTTCCTCATCCATCCCTCTTTTCCACATGGCACGGGGAGTAATCCAGAGATTATAGAGGATTGTTTTCTCTCTCTGTCTCTGCCTCTCTCTCCGTCTGTCTCTCTCGCCCTCTCTCTCTCTCGCAACCACCCCCCCAAAAGAAAACACACACACATTCAGAAGACTGACAGACAGACAGACACCAAATTACTTTGCAGAAGAATACTAATAACCTTAAAATAATGGGAATGAAAACTGGAATGAAGGATTTAGTTAAAGGGAGGATGAGAGAAATTGTGCTTCTTTTGGATGTCAGTTTGCTCGCTGAGCTGGAGAGTTCATTTTCCGATGGTTCATCACTGTACTAGGGAACATTATCAGTGAGACTCTGGTGAACTGCTGGTATTATGTCCCACTTGCTATTTATGTGTTTAGCTTTCCTTGAGTCAGTGATATAATTGCCAGTATTGGTGATTTTAAGTCCGGTCCCTTTTCTCAGAGTGTTAGATGGAATCAAAATCGATGTGTTTGTTGATAGAGTTCCGGTTGGAATGCTCTGCTTCTCGGAATTCTCGTGCGTGTCTCTGTTTGATTTGTCCTAGATGGACCCAGTCCAAATGGTGTCCAAAAGGATACTAGTGATAGTGGGTCATGTCTTTTTTTCTGGATAGCTGTTGTTCATGTATCCAGGTGGCTAGTTTTCTGCCTGTTTTTCCAATATAGTGCTTGTTACAGTTCTTGTAAGGCTTATTCTTTCTGGAGGAGAACAGACAAATATGTGAACTTATTGTGGTGCTTAAAAGTATGAAGTAAAGATGTAGAGTAAAACAGGAATACTCTGTTTCCGTTAGATGGAATTACAGCATCAAGGAGTTCTAATTCCAGGATTGTTAACAAAAGAACCAGGTTTGAGATAAGGAAAAACTTCTTTATTGAGAGAGTTGTTAGGATTTGGAATGGACTGCCTGGGAGAGTTGTGGATGAAGATCAAAAAGAGATCTGGATATGTATTTGGAAATATGAATTTAACAAGCTGCAGAGATAAGGCTAGCAAATGCGAGGGGCTTTGGAGACATTCCTGGAGCTGATACACACACTCTATCATGTGTCTGATGTGAATAAAAGTCAGTATACGATTATTTCCCATTCTAAATGCTCACGCATATCTGATTATTTAGTGCAGCATAAGCATTTAAAATGCAAGTATTGCAAGACCATTTTCATTATATAGTCTAATTATTGCTCAGAACATTAATAGTTTAAATGTTGAAACCCAATTACGAAAACAAATCTGTCATTGCTTTGGCACAAGTCTCTTTGAAAAGGTCTGATTTTTCACTCACACGATAATATGTTTATCGTTTTCGTTCACTGTCTGCATTTGAAATTAAATAACATTTTTTCTAAAAATTAAAAGTTTTCAAATTATTGTTTCACTAAAGTTTGATAACACAAATCATTTATTTCGTTGAATATTTACAGAGCATGTTGAATTATAGCCATTTCTAATTCGCTGGCAAATAGCTGAAGCTTGTACATTTCAGTGAGAAAATAAACTGATTGATTATGTATAAATGTATAAGAACACTAATTCTATTTGATTATTCAATCGTTTGCTCGCCCTGCACATGTAATCATTCAGAAGCCAACCGCTTTCAAAATGTTGGAGTGACAATGCATTGTTTTGAATCCTGACATTGTGTATGTATTTCTGATCGCCAAAAGAGTTACATCCATGTTGTTTGTTCGACACAAAATAAAATGTACATTCTTTATTTCTGTGTGAGAAAACCTTGATGGAAGTTTATATTTTTGATACATAAATATAGAATCAACCTAATTCTTTTCAGAGATTATAGTTCAGTTGAATAATCATAGTTGATGTCTTATTTTTGCCTAACTCACTCAACTTAGCAAACATCTGATTAATACATGGGTCACCCAACAGATTGTATCTGAAGAAAACAGCAGCAATTGACAAGTCAAGAATCACGTTAATAACTGAACTTGGCGGAGCCTGCCTGATGTAGGACACCATACATACTGGCATTCAGGTGAATGGAACAATGAACAACATAACTGGAAGTTTTGGCCTAACGCCCCTCCCCAGCTTCCTGATCTTACACATATCACTCCGTCACACATTCAACAATTGATAAGAATCCACAGGCTGGGTGAAACGTAAAACACAGAACAGTACAGCACATTGCAGACCTTCGACCCTTGACGTCCTGCCAATCTTTTATCCTACTCGAAGATCAGACTAACTGACATACCCAGACATGCTGGTCCAGTGACAGGCATCGTGCACAGTCAGCCATTCTTTTCTGATGTGCAGCTGCCTTGAAATGTCTGTTCAAACCAAACAGATTGAATGAAATTCAAGCAGTCGAGACGACGTTCATGACTGTGTATTTCAATCAGGATTTAATGATGGATGAAATTCCAGAATAACATAATCAATGAATGAAAAACAGGGCAACACAAGAAATAGCAGTTGAGTACAACATGTGGTTCCAAGTAGGCCTCATGGTGTTACCGATAGATTATCAATCCAAACAATCAGCTCCTGATCTTTGGACCCAGGTTCGAATCCCGCCACTACAGATGGTGGAGATTACATTCAATAATTTTAAAATATCCCTGGAATTATGAAACTACCTATGAAAATAAAATCATTGCCGATTTTTAGAAAAATCCATCTGGATCATTAATATCTTTCAATGAAGGAAACTTCTATCCTCACCTGGTCTGGCTGACATTCAAATCCAGACCCAAAGCAACGTCATTGACTCCCAATTGCCCCTGAAATGGTCCACTGAGTCATTCACTTGTACCAATGGTTACAAAGTTTCAAAGAAATGAAACCGGCTAAAAAACCTGGCATCAAACTGTGCACTGGAAAAGTCATCATTAGAAACATCACTGTAGAACCTCCAAATTCTACCTTACTATCATCTAAGGGGTAGTGCCAAAACTGGGACAACTGCCTTACAGGCCATTCAAGCAACAGCCTGACATAGTCATACTCACGGAATCATACCATACAAAAATAACCCAGCCACCACCATCACCATCCCTGGATATGTCCTGCCCCAAAGGCAGGACCGATCCAGCAGAGGGGGCAGCTCAGTGAGATATAGTCGGTAGGTAGTTGCTCTGGGAGTCTCCCGAATTGACTCCAGACCTAATGAAGTCCCATGGCTTCAGATTAAACATGGAAAAAAATTCTCTTACTGATTACCACGTAACGTCATTCCTCATCTGAATCAGTGCTCCTCTGTGTTAAACAACACTTGGAGAATGCACTGACTGTGGCAAGGGCACAAAGTGTGTTCTGGCTGGGGGATTTCAAAGTCGACCATCAAGAATGGTTTGGCAGCAGTACTATTGATCACGCTGGTCGGGTCCTAAAGGACATAGCTACTAAATTGGGTCTGCAGCAGGTGGTGAGGGCAAGAACAGGAGGGGAAAAAATCATACATGACCTCATCCTTACCAATCTACCAACTGCAGACGTATCTGTCCGTGACAGTATCGGTAAATGTCTCGTGGTCAGGTTCAGAATAAATTCTATTGTGTTGTGTGGCACTATCACCATGATAAATGGCACAGATTTCGAAGAGATCTAGCAACTCAAGACTGAGCATCCATAAGACACTGTGGATCATTAATAGCAGCAGCACTGTACTCCAGCACAAACTGTAATGTCACGACCCATCATATCCCCCCATTCAACCATTACCATCAAGGCAGAGGATCAACTCTGTTTCAATGGACAGTGCAGGAACGCATGCCAGGAGCAGAACCAGGAATATACAAAAATAAAATGTTAATCTGCTGAAGCTTCCAAACAGAAGTACTTGCGTGCCAAATGACATAAACAGCAAGGGACAGACAGAACTGAGCTATCCAACAATTAATGCATCAGATTTAACCTCTGCAGTCCTCCTAATCTGATGATGGATGGTGGTGGATGATCAAACAACTCACTGGAGTAGGAGTCTCCACAAATATCCCCATCCTCAATGATGAAAGATCCCAGAATATCAGTGCAAATTTTAAGGCTGAAGCTTTCGCAGCAATCTTCAGTCAGAAGTTTTGAGTGGATGATCTATTTCGGCCTCCTCCCGTGGTCCCCATCATTACAGATCGCAGTCTTCAGCAAATTCGATTCACTGATATCAAGAAACGGTTAAAGGTACTGGATACTGCAATGGCTATAAACCTGATAACATGCCGACAATAGTCCTGAAGACTTGTACTCCAGAACTTCCCGCTTCCCTAGACAAGCTGTTCCAGTACGGTTACAAACAGACAATGGGGAAAACTGCTCAAGTATGTTCTGTACATAAAACGCAGGACAAATTCAACCCGACCCAGTAAAGTGATGGAAGATGTCATCAACAGTGTTATCAAGCAGCACCTGCTCAGGGACGCCCATTTTGTGTTCCACCAGGGTCACTCGGCTCCTGACCTCATCACAGCCTTGGTTCAAACATAGAAAAAGGAACTGAATTCCAGCCCTTGATATCAAGGCTGCATTCTGCCAAATGTGACATAAAGGACCCCAAGCAAAAACGGTATCGCAGGCCAACACTGCATTATTGGACTCATACCTGACAGATAGGAAGATGGTCATTGTTGTTGGAGGTCAGTCATCTCAGCTCCAGAACATCTCTGCAGTAGTCCCTTAGGATAACGTTCGAGGTCCAAACATTTTCAGCAGCTTCAACAATGACCTTCCTTCCATCATAAGGTCGGGAGTGGGGATTATCCAGGCTTGGGCTGACAAGTTGCAAGTAACATTCCTGCCACACAAATCCAGACCATGACCATCATGAATAAGAAACAATATAACCACTTGTTATTCAGCAGCATTATCCCCACTAAATTTCCCCACTATCAAAAACCTGGGGGGTATTATTGACCATAAGCTCAACTGGACTCGCCACAGATAAGATCGGATCAGAGGCTAGGAATACTGCATGATTAACTCACCTTCTGACTTCCCAAATCCTGTCCAACATTTACAAGGCACAAGTCAGGAATGAGATGTAATAATCCTCACTTGCCTGACTGAGTGCAGCCCTAATAACACTAAAGAAGCTTGACACCATCCAGGACAAAGCAGCCCATTTGATTTGCATCACATCCACAAGCATTCACTCCCTTCACCATGGTCGCTCAGGAACAGCAGTGCGTACTATCTACGAGACACAATGCAGAAATTCCACAAAGATCCTCAGAGAACTCCTTCCAATCTCATGAACACTTCTATGTAGAATGACAAGGGCAGTAGACTTTTGGGAACACCATCAACTTCAAATTCCCCTCCAAACCAGCCAACATCCTGATTTGGAAATATATTGCAGTTCCTTCCCTCTTGCTGGTTCAAAACGCTAGAATTCCCTCCTTAATCACGAGTAGGTCAACGCACAGCACATAGATTGCACCAGTTCGAAAAGGTAGCTCACCACCACCTTCTCAAGGGCAACTCGGGACGGGCAAGAAATGCTGGGCCCATCCAGTGATGCCCACATCCAAAACATATTTTTTTAAAACAAATAGTTCCAAGTTGAGCATCTCGATGGGACAGATTATCTGATTTGAACACGAACAGGAAAACAATGTTTCTAATATTGAATATTTTAGACATTTTCTGTTATTGGAAAAGTGTCCCATATTCGATGACATATTGTTGCTGAGTGCTGTAATAAATTGCACCTTTTTAGTTAAAATCAACAATACTGGTGTAACAGGCTCAAACCTTCAAAATGACCAGATTACAAATGACAATCATAGCAGAGACAATGTACTCCCGCCAGGTAAGACTCACAGATAGTAGCTTACATTCAACAGATTAATGGACTACTGGTTACACTGAATCCTCCCACCGTCTACATCACAGGGGTTACCACTGACCAGAACGTGAAAACAAATCAACTTATAAACACAAGAGCAGATCAGAGACTTACAATTCTGCACTGTGCTGTTTAAGCATTGTCTCTCTGTCTCGTGGAAATATGTTCTACACACTAGCTGTACCAATCTTTGCAGTAATCGATCAGTTTCAATCAGATCCCCCCCCACCCGCCATTCTTCTAAGTTCCATCGAGTACACTCACTGCCGCTCATATGACAAGCCGTCATCCCTCAGCAGTTCAAATTATGCCAAATGCCGTCTGACCATTGCCCATTATATTCTAAACAGTATGTCTCCTCTCTTGTATTCTTGTTCTCTTGAAATGAATGCGAACTTTGCATTTGCTTTCGTAACTGCCAACTGAACCTGCATATTAACCATAAGGGAGGACGAGTGCTTCAAAATCCTTTTGTGCTTCAGATTGAATGGATCCTATTAGAACATAGTGTCTGCCTCTATTCTGCCTATCAAAGTGAATAATCTCACACGATTCCATAGTGTGTTCCATCAGCCACATGTTTTCCCACAGTCCAAAACTGTCCAAGTCTTTCTGCACCCTCCCCACTTCCTCAATATCATCTTCCCAGCAAACCATCACGGCATCATCTTCAAACTTAGCAAAGCTGCCTTCAGGTCCTTTTTCCAGTTTGTCCATGGATAATACATTTCCTGGCTCCCGAAGGACTGTCCACCATCTACAAGGCACAACACTCAAGGTGCTTGACTCTATTCATGTTGAAGCAATGGCTTGAGTGGAATTACACCTGCAAAGTCTTCACTCACTGCTCCACTGACTCTCAGTAGAAGCACACCCTGCCCCGTTTTGTGGTGAGTTTACTTCATTATGGCGCACAATCCCAGTCTATTGATGGCATTCTGTCTGGACAAACTGTGTGTTGATGACGATAGTGGGAGGTGGGGGAAGGAATGTCTATGATGAATGATTGTGTGACTGCCAGGCTGAAACCTGCCCCGACAGCCTCGGATGTATCTGTGCCCGCTGTCACCGCTGCAGACATGATCAGTCTTCCTGAGAGTCAAGGCAAGGGAAGCGACAGACCTGGACGATGTTCCCGGCTGTGTACTCAGAGCCTATGAGGACCAACTGGTAGAGGTATTCATATACAACTACAGCTTCTCCCTCTTACAAGCTGAAGTCCCAACCCGCTTCGAGAAGACGACCATCATCCTCGTAAGTGAGAAAGCACATGTAACGTGCCTTAATGACTACCGCCCAGTGGCTCTGACCTCAATAAACATGGAGTGATTTGAAAGGCTGGTTATGTCCCACATCAGCTCCAGTCTCCCAGCCTGACCTGATCCCTTATAATTTGCCTACTGATGTAACAGTTCCAGAACGTATGCCATACCCCAATCCCTGCACTCATCCCTGGGACATCTTGACCACAAGGACACTTACACAAGACTCCTGCTCACTGACTACAGCTCCACCTTCAATATCGTTATCCCCTTCAGACTAATCTCAAAATTCCGTGACCTTAGTCGCGGCTTCACCCTCTGCAACTTGATCCCCCGGTTTCAGACCCACAGATCACAATCTTTGAAGAGAGGTATCTGCACCTCGACCACACTCACACTCAACACTGGGTACCCCAAGGATGCATCCTCAGCCCCCTACTGTACTTCCTGTACACACACGGCTGTGTCCCTCAGCCCCCTACTGTACTCCCTGTCCACACGCGGCTGTGTTGACAAATTCCAAACAACGCCAGCTGCAAGTTCGCTGATGACATGCCCATGTAAATCGTGCTTTTAAAAAGTTCGCTTTTCCCCGCTTCCCTTTCCAAATGACCTACATTCGGACCTGTTTTCGCTAATCAAAACAAATCCAAAGAGGATTTTCACTTTTACGAAGATTGCCGAAATTTTTCCCATAGAAATGAATGCTTCTTCACTTTACACCATATCGGCTTATGAAAGAATACTGTACTTCAAATCGCAGAGCAGTTAACATGTCACGCGAATAGAATGCTTTCAGTTGCCAGTATACAGAATAACAGTAAGAGATACAGCTCATTCTAAGCTGGAAGAGACAATGGGTTGACCTTCCGCAACCTTTGCTGTAATAATTCTGTGATATGTATTGAAAGCCTATGGAGGGGGGTAGACAAGCTTGTTCAATAAAGGGAAACCTGTATATGTCTAAGACAATGTTTAAAGCGATTTTATCTCCCTGTCTCTCTGCCCTGAACGGTGGTCATCTTCTTATATTCGTTGATGGGATATGGGTATCACTGGCTGGGCCAGCATTACTTCACTTTTCTAGCTGCTCTTGAGAAGACCGTGAGCCACTGTAGTCCACATGTTTTATTTGATTTGATTTGATTTATTTTAGTCAAATGTACAATGGAAAGCTTTGTTTTGTGAGTAGCGCAGGAACATGATAGTAGACAAAAAAACACAGCTCATGAGGTACTTCAACAGAGTGAGGCATATAAGGTTACAGCTGCACAGGAGATGTGCAAAACAAGATCGCTATTAGCAAGACTAGTATTATTTGAAGTTAGAGATGTCAATTCGTCAGTCTAATTACGGTAGGGAAGTAAGTGTTCCTGAGTATGCTGGTCCATGTTTTCAAGCCTCTCTATCTTCTTCCTGTTGGAATAGGTTGTCAGAGATCATTACCGGTTTGGGAGAGATTTTTTTAATGTTATCAGCCTTTCGGTGACAACAAGAAGTATAAATGGATGGAAGATTGCCTTCCGTAATGGTCTGTGCTGTGCACACAACCGTCTGTAGTTTTTTATGGTCGTGGGCAGAGCAGTTACCATATCACACGAATAGAATGCTTTCAGTTGCCAGTATGCAGAATAACAGTAGAGATACAGCTCATTCTAAGCTGGAAGAGACAATGTGTTGTGTTTCCTCAACCTTTGCTGTAATAATTCTGTGATATGTATTGAAACCCTATGGAGGGGGTGGGGGTAGGGGTGGGGGGGGTGGGGGGGGGGGGGGAGACAAGCTTGGTCAATAAAGGACACAGACTGTTCCATCAACAAAAATCGATTCTTATTATATCATGAAGTTCAGTTGCAATGAAAAGTGTTTTAATACAGTGGTTTTCTGAGATTTACAGGATATTCAGAAACATGTTTTTGTTTTCTCTTTGAATCTTATAGAAGAAACAGATTTCGGCCTTAAGACACGTGTCACAGACACACCAACTGTAATAGGACCACAGTGTCCAAATATAACCAAAGTCAGCGTATGGACCTGTCAAGAAACATGAGATAAAATGATATGCAAACATGAGATACAAACAGAAAATGGTGGAGAAACGAAATAAAAACATGAAGAAGTATCTGCAGAGAGAAACAGAGTTAACATATTGATTATGATGTGACATTTCTGAAAAGCCAAAGGTTAATTCTATGCATCTCTGCTCAAATTCTGCCATATTTGTTGAGTTTTGCTCCAGCTCTTTCTATTTCTTTTTCTTTCTGAACTGCGACAAATTGTCTGATCTGAATGTTAACAGCAAAGCCCCTATCTCACTTGGATCTCGAGTAATTTGTTATGGACATTAAATGAAAAATTACAAAGTTCCTATGTTTGACAAGGCTCTAAATATTGATGACGTATTGGATTGTGAAAACGTGCCATGAAAATGTTGAAACAAAAACAGAAGTTGCTTCAAAAGCTCAGTAGGTCTGGCAGCATCCGTGAAGAGAAATCACAGTTAACGTTTCAGGTTCAGTGACGCTTCATCAGAACTGATGGGAGCTCGGAAAATGTTGGTTGATATGCAGAAAGGGCTGGACAGCTTTTAATGGAGATTGTTAGTGGCTAAACATAGAGGGTGTGTAATGGAAGGCGATGTGAGAACTAGGCCTGGTGTATTATTGGTCGGGGCGAGGACATTTGGGAGTTCTGGGCTGAAAATTATTGAACTTGATTTTGAGTCTGAAGGGCTGTAGGGTCTTCACACGGTAAATGAGGCGTTGTTCTTCCAGTTTGCATAGACTTTTCCTGGAACACTGCAGCAAGCCTGACGTAGAGATATTAGCCAGGGAACAGGATGCGGTATTAAACTGGCAGGCAACTGGAAGCTCAGGGTCATTTGTATAGGTATACTTTGGATGTTCAGTGAAGCGGTCACCCAGGCTACTGTTAGTTTCCCCAACGTAGGGAAGACCACATTGTGAGAAGCGAATCGAGTAGACTAATTGTGGGAAATGTCAGTAAGGTTTTGCTTCATCGGTATGGTGTGGTTGGGCCCTTGGATAGTGAGAAAGGAGGACAGAAGTGCGAACATGTTACACTTTTGGCAGGGGCAAGTGAAGTGGGACTGTGGTGGGGGTGAGGGTGGGGTAATGGGAGTGAATAAAGAGTGAACCAGGGTGTCCTCGTCCCTCCAGAAGGCGGACAATTTTGAGGAGGAAAATATGTATCTGGAGATGGCACCTTGCTGGAGGTGGGGGAAATGGCGGCTGATGATCCACTTCATTTGAATGCTGGTGGGATGGTAGGCCAGGACAAGAGGAATTCTCTCGCTGTTGCAGGAGGGTAGAGAGACGGTGAGAATAGAAATGCAAGAGATGGGTCAGACCTGGTTGAGGGCCCTCTCGAGAACAGTGCTGGGAAATTCTCAGTTGAGGAAGAAGATGGACATTTTGGGAATTGACATCATCAGACGCAATGCGGTGGAGACAGTAAAATTATTGGAATGGAATGGAGTATTAGCAAGAAACAGGTTGTGAGGGTGTATACTCCAGGTAGCAGTGACAATCGGTTGGTTAATACTGGATATTAGTGGCCTGTCGATCCCCAGAAATGGAAACAAAGATGCCGAGGAAAGGAAGTGATGAGTCAGAGAAAGACGAGGTGAAAGTGAGGGAGGGATGCAAATTGGAAGTGAGATCAATGATTTTTTTTTCAAATTCAGGACAAGACAGAGAAGCTTAATCGATGATATAATCTATGCATTGGAGAAAGAGTTGTGGATGGGTCTGGAATAGAAGTGGAACAGGGAATAGTCTATGTACCCCTTGAAGAAACAGGTATGACTGGAGCCCACGAGTGTATCCATGCACCCCCTCTGTGTGGCAGGAGTAGGCTGAAGCAATGGGTCTGCCCGGGCAGTTCTGTTTGTGGATTTTCAGGAGGAGATAGAAGTGAGCTCTGCTATCAGAGGACCATCAGCTTGGGGACCGTTAGGTGGGGGCAATTATCATTGTTGATACAATGGCCTGATGTGCCATGGTCGGGACCAGCAGGTGATATGAGGAGATAACTGAGAGCTGGCCCTCAGTCTCTGCAATGTAGAGGTCAGTCCACCAGACTACAGCAGCATCACCCTTACCAGCACAGGCTGAATGACAAAGTCAGGTTTGGATCAACGCACACGGCATACAGCCTATTCAGAGGGTGATTTGTTGGATTCGGTGAGGGGATGCAGAGAAATTAAGACAACCAATGTCACATCGAACATTCTCAATGAACAGATTGAGTTCAAGTAAACCACAGAGGGAGAGGTCCAGGTGGAGGAAGAATATTGGAGCTCGGCGAAGAGTCTGTGGAACAGGGAACAGAACCTTTGCCCAAAGAAATGGGCACCGAGGAGAAGATGCTGGGAGAAGAGTTCAACGTCATGCCGTACCGAAATTCATTGAAGATGGGGCACAGTGGGATAACGCTGAGACCATTGTTAAGTACAGAACATTCAACATCAGAGTGTGGAAGGGTAGGAGGGAGGGTGAAGGTACGACAGGAGGTGCATTTGGGGGAGGGGATGCAGTCAGAGTGCAGGGCAAGGGTGGGGAGTCAGGTTCCAAGGGGTCATAGGCATCTCTGTGTTATTGCATCTTGTGTGCCTCATAGATCTGGTGAGCATGGCGAATGAGCTGGAGAAAGAAATAGAATTGGGGAGTGGTGCAGCCTTGAGCCAATGAGATGTGATGCTGTTGCACAGATAAAATGTTGATACCACTGGCAGTGCAATCACATGATCAGTCCTCAGGAAGTAACTGAATGAAAATGAACGTAATCTTATTGTAATGCCCTGATTTCATTGGAGTGACACTCAATCAGCAAAGTCTTACTTTTCTGAGATTTTTGACAAAACTGTGAAAACATAATAAATGTTGATGTTATTAACAGGACAAAGTCATTCATGGTTTTGGAAGGTATTAGCAAGGGCAGAGTTTATTTGTTATTCTCAAAAGCTCTGGGGAAGGTGTCATCGTTCAGTGAGGAAATTACCAGGACAGAATTTCCTCCGATTCCCATTGACCCCTGTTTACTCAAGGTCCGTGATGCCACATGAATCAAATAATACTTTGATGCAAGGGAAGTTACTCTGATCTCACCTTCAAAGAGGTAAACCGTTAAAATAATAAAAAGCAAAAGTGTAAAACACGGCTTGTTTGAACAATGTGCTCACTGTACTCACAATGTTTAAGGGAAAACTGATGCATGGACTTCTGATTTTGAGGAAAGGTTCATCCTATTTGTGATGAGGCTGTTTGGTTATGCACTGTGACACCGAGACAGAAAGATACTCCACTCTGGACCATGGGGAACAAAACCATCCTGTTCATGGTGCATCAGACAGTGACAGACACACACTATTGTCTGTTCCAATTGGACATTGATCATCCCAAGCTCAACATTCACTGATGATCAAGAGCAGAACAGAATCCAGTGGCTCCCATCCTCCCAGTTGGAAATCAAAAAGGGAATGCGATGGTCAGATGAAGTGGGAGTAATTGGGGAATTGGTGTAACTTACGGTGGAAGTGACAGAAGGATGGTGTAAAGGGAAATAATCAGTGGAAGAGCATGTACCAGCAGAAGGGGTAGTGCAAGGGAAGTAGGAGTGTGAGGAAAGAATAGGACGAAGGAGGAAGAATGACGGATGAAGTTTTAGTGACAAGGAAAATCTTGTTTTTGGGGAAGCGGGATTGGATGCGAAAACATCACTGTTCAGGAAAATCGAGATCAGGTTTCCATTCAAAATTAAGAAAAGATTTCATGTTCTTTCTTTTCTATCACTTGATTCTTGTTAAGATGATACATGTACTCTATCTTTCCGAATCAAGTGCAGAGGATTTTTTTTTCTTGTCTTGTGTGGTGTTTCAACATTTTTGATTTTTCTTTACAGTATGTATTTGCTTCCAATTCAAGGTAGACATGAGAATATGATTTGATCTCCTTCAGTTTGTCCATAACATAGAATTTAATTGAGTATTTATCCTCATCACACTAGCTGATTTAAACAAACAATGAATTAGTCTGTGTCCATCCTGCAGATGAAAAATGTCTCCAGCTCTGGCTATTGCAGTGCCTCCAAAAGGTATCACATCCAGCGCAAGATGCCAAAACCTAGTTCATCCTAAATTATTTCCAAGCTTTATGTATAAAACATGCAAAGTGTAAAAGATGAATTCAACTCTGTGTCAAACTGGTTATTTCTGGCTTCCTCATAAAAGATGTTAACCAAATCACTCTGTAAATTGACCAAAATAAGAAAAAAACAGAGACTGGAATTCTCAAATCTTCCTCTGAATAACATCTGGGAAACAGGAAGGAAATCACGTTTTGTTTGTGTTATTCATAAATGACGATGGTGAGCATGTGGAAAATGCGGGGTGGGGGCAGTGGAATGCTGACCAATGTTGTGGATGACACAAAGCTGAGCTGAGTGGCTCACAATCAGGAGAATATAAATAGATTATTCAGATAGCCAGATGAATGGCCGATGAAATGTAACACTAATAAATGTGGGATGATGCATGTCAGATGTAATAAGACAAGTGAGTACTCAAACTATGAATGGGGAGGGCTAAATTTGCTCGTTTTTTCTTTGCAGCAGGGAAGGTTGAGGAGGGAATCTGCTACAGGTATACTGGAGTATAGGGGTATGGAGAAGATGAACAATCAGAAGCTGTTTCTCTTCGTCAAAGGGTCAAAAACAAAGGAACGCATTTTTGAAGTGAAAGGCAGGGATTAGAGAGAGGATTTGTGGAATGTGTTTCGTACTGAGAGGGTGGTATGAATCTGGAATGCATTGTCTAGGAGGGCCGTTGAGAGAGGTAACCGCACAAACACTTAAAAAGCCTTTGGATGTGCACTTGCTGGTGCAGACATGACATACCTTTAATTCGTTTCATGATTCTATGCGTTGGCAGCCATGAATGCTCTGATATATTCTGAAGCAATAAGCAATGGCAGTTGCTGGTTTGTTCCTTTAACTAGACACAGTAAGTGGCGCGATCACAAACCAGAATCATCTCATGGAGTTCCAGCATCCAAGCCATCTCTGGGAACATCCAGGGTAATTCACATGCTCAGTGCAAGCATTGTCTAACAACAACACGAGCATTTTTCCAGCTGTTTACCACCACTATTATAGCTACAGCAATGTCATGGACACAGATTTTTCTTCAATATAATGCAGACTTCTAGCAATGAGGGTGCTATTTCTCTGAAGCATAATAAATTACTTCCCAGATATTCACTTTGATGAAAAGCAAGTTTTCCTGTGTTTTGCTGCCAGTTATTTATCACAGAATTCCCCACTCCACTCCATCCCTTCAATATTTACCCTTTAATATTTTCTTGTACATTGTCTTCCTGATCTCTCACACCTCAATCCCTCACATACCCCATACTCTCCATCCTCATTTGTTAATCGCTGATAAACCTGAGCCTCATCTCTATCATTTATTCCAACTTCCATCTCACAATGTGAACTGATAGGATTCCTTCCCTCAGCATGGTCATTCGACTGGCCATGCCTGATTTGGCTATTCATCTCGACTTTCTACTCAGTTTCTGACCCGCTGCTTTGGTTACCAAACTCCTGGTTAATTAGTTTAAATCCATTCGACAAACACGAGCAAAGCTCCCCAAAAGGATGTTGTTGCTCCTCCAGTTAAGATGCATTCTGTCTTTTTTGTACAAGTCCCACTTGTCCTGGAAGAATTCCCAATAATCCAATAACCTGAAACCATCAACCCTGAACTAGCTTTTTACCAACATGTTAAACTATACCGCCGTCCTAATCCTTACCTCTTTTCCATATGGCACGGGGAGTAATTCAGAGATTACAGAGGATTGTTCTGTCTCTCTCTCTCTCTCTCACTCACGCACTCACACACACAATAAGACAGACTCCATGTTACTTTGCAGAAGAATACCAATAACTTTAAAAATAATCAGAATGATAACTTGAATGAAGGATTTAGTTAAAGAAAGGACGAGAGAAATTGCATTTCTTCTGGATGTCAGTTTGAGTTGGAGAGTTCATTTTCCGATGGATCATCACTATCCTCGTGAACATTATCAGTGAGACTCCGGTGAAATGTTATGTCCCACTTGCTATTTAAGTGTTTAGGTTTCCTTGAGTCAGTGATGTAATTTCCAGGATTGGTGATTTCATGCCTGGTCCTTTTCCTCAGAGAGTGTTAGATGGAATCAAAATCGATGTGTTTGTTTATAGAGTTCCGGTTGGATTGCCATGCTTCTAAGAATTCTCGTGCGTGTCTTTCTTTGGCTGGTTCTAGATGGATGTGCAGACCCAGTCAAAATGATATACTTCCTCATCCGTATGTTAGGACCTAGTGATAGTGGGTCATGTCTTTTTTCTGGCTAGTTGTTGTTCATGCATCCAGATGGCTCGTTTTCTGCCTGTTTTTCCGACGTAGTGCTTGTTACAGTTCTTGCAAGGCTTATTCTTCCTGGAGCAGAACAGACAAAGATGCGAACTTATCGCGGTGCTCAAAAGTATGAAGAAAGTTGCAGAGTAAAACAGGAAAACTCTGTTTCCGTTAGTTGGCATTACAGCATCAAGGAGTTCTAATTTCAATATGGTCAGCAAAAGAGCTGGGACTGAGATACATAAATACTTCTTTATTGAGAGAGTTCTTAGGATTTGGATTAGACTGCCTGGGAGAGTTGTAGATGACGATTCAATAAAGAATTGGATATATATTTGTAAATTATAAATTTAATGGGCTACAGAGATAGGGCTGGAAAATGGAAGGTGCTTGGGAAACATTACTGGAGCTGGTGCACACACAGCGGCCAATGGCCTCGTCCTGTACTTTAAAGGCTTGCACTCTATCATGTGTCTGATGCAAATAAAAATCAGTATCGGATTATTTCCCGTTTTAAGTGCTCGCAAATATCTGATTATTTGGTGCAGGATAAACATTTAAAATGCAAAAAAAATTACAAGGTCAGTCTCATTATGTAGTCTATTTATTTCTCAGAACATGAATATTTTAAATGTTATGGTCTGATAACGAAAACAAATATATCATTGCTTTGGCACAAATGTCTTTGAAAATGTCTGACTTTTCCCTCACGCCAAAATATGTCCTTTTTCTTTTCACTGTCCACATTTCATATTAAGTCGCATTCTTTCTAAAAATCGGAAGTTTGGAAATTATTCTTCGCTAAAATTTGATAATGTAATCATTCACAGTGCATGTTTAATTATTGCCATTTCTAAATTGCTGGCTATTAGCTGAAGCTCGTACATTTCACTGAGAAATTTAACTGATTGATTATATATAAATGTATATGAATGCTAATTCTATTTGATTGTCCAATCGTTTACTCTCTCTGAACATGTAATCATTCAGAAGCCGACCATTTTCAAAATGTTGGAGTGGCAATGCATTGTTTTGAATCCTGACATTGAATGTATAATTCAGATCATAACAGTTACGTACCATGTTCTTTATTCAAAGTAAAATAAAATGTGCATTCTTTATTTTTGCGTTACAAAAAATTGATAGGAGTTTATCCTTTACTCCCATAAATATAGAATCGACCTAATTGTTTTCAGAGATTATAGTTCAGTTGAATAATCATACTTCATATCTCATTTTTGCCCAATTCACGAAACATAGCTAACAGTTGATTATTGTTCGGGTCAGTAAACTCAACACCTTGCAATGAGCTACGCTAAAAAATGGCTTCCAAAAGATTTGGAATCATTTACAGTGTTACTGGAATTCACAGTTGCCTGTGATGCTGAGTGACACACTGACCTGCTCCTAAATCTGTGCAAAGAGTTTCTAACCTGGGTCAGGGCAGGTTAGTCAAACATTTCTTCACAACAAATAATTTGGAATCCACCCTGGGAAAGGTGGGAGCTCGCTAACAGACTATCACTGGTCTCAGTGTAGTTACAAATAATGTCCAAATTAGATATCAATGGCTGATCAGAAACCAAGTTTTAAAAAACCATCTTCAGTCAGAGCCTGGCCCAGTGGGCAGATGTGTCGCCATGCAGTGTCAGAATCACACCGCACAACTTCCTGATGGGGCTGACACCTGGCCTACCTCCCAGACTCCATACATCTGCACCCTGGACCTGATGCTGGGAAAAGACGTTAAAAATTTGACAGTCTGATGCACTATCATGAGTCTCACAAAGAAACCTCTGAAACCATACCCAATAAATGTCACCTTCATTATCACCAGTATTAAAATGAAATTTTACATCTCTGTGGATGGCCAGATATGAATACATGGTTCACGAAACAGAATATATCTGAAGAAAACAGCAGCAAATGGCAGGCCAAGAAGCACGTTAATAACTGAACTTGGCGGATTCTGTTTGGTGTGTGGTGACATACACATATTGTACTGACACTCAGATGACTGTAACAATGCACAACGTAAATGTAAGTTTTGACCTAACACCTCGTCAAAGCTTCCTGATCTCAAACACATCACTCCCTCACACACTCAAGAATTGATGAGAACCTACAAGCTTGGTGAAACAGGAATCATCGTACAGGCCCTTCAGCCCTTGACGTCCTGCCGACATTTTATCCTGTTCTAAGATCAGACTAACCTACATACCTTTCATTATACGATCATTCATGTGCCTATCCACACACCCACACTCTCTGTGTAAAGAACCTACCTCGGACATCTCCCATAAATATTCCTCCAATTACCTTAAAACCGTGTTCCTTCATCATAGCCATTTCCGTCCTGGGTGAAAGTTTCTGGCTATCCACTCTATCTCTGCCTCTATTCATCTTGTCCACCTCTATCAAGTCAAGTTCCATTCTTTTTCGTTCCAATGAAAAAATACCTAGTTCCCTGATTTTTCTTTACAAGACCTGCCCTCCAGTCCAAGCAGCGTCCTGATAAATTTCCTCAGTACACCCACCAATGCTTCCACATCTTTCATATAATGAGGCGACCAGTACAGAACACAGCATTCTAAGTGTGATCTCACCAGGGTTCCATAGAGCTGCAGCATAACCTCACGACTTAATCTCAACCCACATGCTAATGAAAACATCATCCGGCTTCTTAAGAACCTTATCCACTTGGGTGACAACTTTGTGGGAGCTATGACATGGATCATCAGATCCCACTGTTACTCCACAACGTATGAATACTACAAACTGAATCGCTTTACAATTTTCCAGGTTGAACTCCAACTGTTTCTTATCAGCCCAGTTCAGCATCCTGTCAATGTCCTGTGCAAACTACAATAGCCCTCCACACTACCCACAATTACACCATGCTTTGTTAAATTGAGGAAAATTACTAATCCACCTACCCTCTTCTGCATCGAAGTCATTTATAAATATCACAAACACCAGAGGTCCCAGAACCGATCCCAATGGAACACCAATGAACACAGAGCTCCAGACTAAATACTTGCCATTTACCATCCCCCTCTGTCTTCTATGGACCAGTCAATTCTGCATCCAGAAAGACCGGTTTCCCTGTATCTGATGCGTCCTTACTTTCTGAATGAACCTACCATGGGGAAATTTACCAAACGCCTGGTTAAAAACCATGTACTCCACAGCCACTACTCTTGCTTCTTCAATGTGTTTGATCCAATCCTCAAAGAATTCAGTAAGGTTTGTGAGGCATGACCTGCCCCTCACAAAGCCATGCTGACTATTTCTAACCAAACTATGATTTGCAAGTAATCATAAATTCTGTCTCTCAGAATTCTCTCCAAAACTTGGCCCAATGCTGATGTAAACTGACTGGTCTGTAATTCTCAGGATTATCCCTATCCCATTTCCTGAACAAGGGAGTAACATTTGCCTCCCTCCAATCATCTGGCACTACTCCACTGGAGAGTGAGGACGCAAAGATCATCTCCAAAGGTGCAGTAATCTCTTCCGTCTCTTCCTCGGAGATTTATCTATCCCTATGTTTGTATTTCAATCAGTCTGTACTTCACCTCACCATGTCTACTCACTGTCCAACTATCTGATTGACTGCTTTCCATTTCAGGGCTCTATACAGTGCTGCTTTCCTGAACACATATGGTTCCCTATAACCTGTTAATCATGGAATGGAAAACATGGGAAGGCACCAATGCCTTCCCGATGAAAGGCTGATGCCCAAAGCTTTGACTTTCCTGCTCCTCAAATGTCGCCTGACTGGCTGTGCTTTTCCAGCGCCACACATTTCGACTCTGATCACCAGCATCTGCAGTCCTCACTTTCTCCATTACAAAGGGCTTTCCCCTCTGCACACTGAGCAGGCAATTAATCAGCAGAAACCCGTTGTATTTAGAGCTGACTGTTCAGTTCTGGAAAATTGCATTTGATGAATACATTTACTGAAAATGAAATTACAACAAATATTCATTCAGTCCCAGAGTTACAGTTTTGGTTCATGAATTAGACAGCTTGATAACGAGCAGTCAATGTCTGAAGAACGCTGTGGTACAGCGTATTCCAGGTAATATATTCCAGGCTTGATGTGCTTTCCCTTAATGTTGGGTATATTATCGGACAGACAGATGTGATAAGGGAACGAGCTGACACGTGGAATTGTGACATTTTTGCCATTACAGAGATGTGTTTGAAGGAGGTCAGGGCTGACAACTCAATATTGTGCGGTACAAGAACTATAGGCAGCACAGGAGAGGGGTAAAGGAGGAGGTGGTGATGCATTATTAGTTATGGAGTCAGTTGCTGCAGTAAGAAGGGAATTAAATCGGAAAGAGAAGCTTAAAGCAGGTACACATTGAGCAGGTCAATGGAGGCAACTACCATATGTGTAGGGCTAAACTTAAAACGGCAGTAGAAGCGTAAATATGAGGCGTGATAAAACATTAGCGGGTAGTATGAGCGGGTTGAGAGAGATAGGGAGTAGTATATGATTTGGGAGGGTCTTAGAGATATAGGGAGGGGTGTCGGGTTTGAAGTGGATTAGTGAGATCGGGAGGCGTGCAGGGTTTGAGAGAATTATGGAGTAGTATAGGGTTTGGAGGAGGTTCGAGAGAGAGAGAAGGGTTACAGATTGGAGGGGGTTAGACGGACAGTGAAATGTATAGGTTTGGAGGGGGTTAGAGAGATAGGGAGGTAATACAGGGTTTCAGAGAGATAAGGAGCAGCATAGGGCTTGGAGCAGGTTAGAGAGATAGGGAAGGGTGTAGGGATTGGAGGGGATTAGACAGATAGGGACAGGGTTTGGTGAGGTTGAGATAAGTAGGGAGAGATATAGGGTTTGGAGAGGTCAGAAAGATAGTGAGGGGAGCAGGGTTTAGAATGGGTTAAGGAGATAGAGTGTGGTGCTGGGTTTAGAGTAGGTTAAAGAGATAGGGAAAGGAGTAGTGTTTGGAGGAGTTTAGAGAGCTAGGGAGGGGTGCAGTATTTGGAGAGGGTTAAGGAGATAGGGAGGGGTGTCGGGTTTGCAGGAAGTTAGAGATATATAAAAGGGGTACAGTGCATGGAGGGTGTTATAGAGATAGTGAAGGCGGTAGGGGCTGGAGGAAGTTACATAGATGGGATGGGTGGAAGGTTTGGAGGAGAGTAAAGAGATAGAGAGGAGTGTAGGGTTTGGGGAAGGAGAGAGAGATAGCGAAGGGGGTAGTTTTGGAGGAAGTTTGAAGTTCATTGTGTCAGATCAAACACTGACACCGAAACCTCCTGCTGACTCCCCTCCCTCAGCCTCACGGTGTCAGATCAAACACTGACACGGAAACCTCCTGCTGACACCCCTCCTCAGCTGGTGGATCAGTGTCCCTCTACATTGAACAACACTTGGAGGAAGCACTGAGAGAGTGACAGAGCTGGAGAATGTCAACTGGGTGGGCCATTTGAAACCCACCACCAAGAGGAGCTCAGCAGCAGCATTACTGATCGAGGTGGTCAGGTCCAAAAGGACATAACTGCTTCACTGCATCTGCACCAGGTTGGGGGGAACGACTGATAGGGAGAAACATCCTTGACCTCACCATCACCAACCTACTGGCTGCAGACACATTGTTCGATAACCGTATTGGGAATGGTGAACTACCACACACAGTATTTCTGGAGACAAAGTTCCACTTTTACATCGTGAAGACCCCCTGTGTATACGTGACATCATCACTGTGCTAAACAGGGCAGATTTCCAATAGATTTTGGAATTTTGCACTGGCCTGTGTGAGGCGGTTCCAGTCATTACCAATAGCATCAGAATTGTACTCCTGTATAATTTTCACTATCACTGCCTGGCATATACTCCACTTTATCCTGGCCGTCAAGCCAGGGATACACCCTTGATAAATTGAGAAAACAGGAAGGCCTGACTATAGTAGCATCAAATACACCTCAGAATGAGATGAAGTTACTAAATTGGGCCACTTACTCACCACATGGTATAAATAGCAAATGAGACACAGATGTAACCAGTGAATAAGACCTAATCTCTATCTGGGTGAGTGGTGGTGGACAATCGCACAATTCATTGGAGGAGAAGAATCCACCAATACCACCTTCCTGAATGATGGAAGGGCTTAGCACAATAATAGAAATCTAAGGCTGAAACATTCACAGCAATGTTCAGACAGAAATATCGATGGGATGATCTATTTTAGTCTCCTCCAGATGGCAGTCTTCAGCTAATCCGACTCACTTTGTGTGGTATCTACAAACAGCTGGAGGGATTGGAAAATGCAAAGGCTGTGGGCCATGATAACATTCCATTCAGGCTGTTCCTGCTGGGATACAGCACTGGGACCTACCTGACAATGTTGGAATCTATCCGGGTGTGTTCTGTACACACACAGACAAAACATTAGACAATCAGTGACTACCCCATTGCTCTAATCCCTGTCACGAATAAAGGGATGGCAGATGTCATCTACAGTGGGGTCAAGCAGCACTTCCTCAGTACTAAAATGCTCGGTTAGTACTAAAGCTCAGTTTGGGCTCATTGAAGCCTTGGTTTAATGATATACAACAAGAGAACACACAGCTGAATTCGAGAGGTGAGGTGACAGTGACTGAACTTTTAACATGATCATAACTACATTTGACCAAATGTCGTATCCAGGATTAACGGCAAACCTGGAGCAAATAGGAATCGTCTGCATTGGCATAAGTTATACCTCGTACAAAGGAAGGTGGCTGGGGTTGGTGGGGAGCAGCCATCTAAGTTTCGCCGCAGTTCCCCAGGGGCGGGGTTTCTGGGTAAGCCTGTAGATCAGAAATGTAAAGGTAGGGCACCATACTCCTACAGGATGATAGAGACAACTGGCGGTAGTTTAACTGGATAGTCATCATACCTCAAGTAAGGGAGAGATTGAGTAGGACAGTCCTTTAGTCACCCCAGGAATTGAACCCACACTGTTGGCATTAATCTGCATTACAAACCAGCCATCCAACTGATTAAGCTAACCAAATCCTAACACAGCCTTCTGTGGTAGATATTGAAATATTATTCCATTCAGATATGTTGTTGGACACCTCTGGAGCAGGTGGAACAAGAAGCAAGCTTCCTAGCTCAGAGAGAGGGACAGCATCAGTGAGCTGTAAGAGTGCTCTCTGCCCTAGGCCCTCTAATTTTCAGCTGCTTCATAAATGACTGTAAAATCACAAGTGAGGATGTTTGCCAATGATTGGACAGTATTCAACACCATTCATGATTTACTCAGATACTGAAGCAGTCCTTGTCCAAATGTAACAGAACCTGGAAATATGCAGGTTTGTGCTTAACAGTGACAATCCCATTTCCATTACACATGTGCCAGACAACGATTACTGATATCAATGGAAAATTGAGACACACCCTCTAACGTTCATTTCCACCACCATCACTGAACACACACCAAACAATATCGCGGGGATTATTGTTAACCTGAACTGGACTGACCATATGATTTCATTACCCATTCCTGTGAAAGGGTTATGCTAAAACATTGCCTTCTCCTGTACTTCAGATGCTGCCTGACTTGTTTTACTTTTCCAGCGCCACTTTTTGACGCATATAAATTCTTTAGCTACAAGAATATCTCATGGGCTCGAAATTCCTCAGGAATAACTCACCTCAAAATTTCTGAAAGCCTGCCCCCTATTGCTCAGACACATGTTGAATGTGTGTGTGATTAAATACTTCCATTTGCCTCTGTGAGTGCAGCTTCACCCCTCTTCCACTGACGCTCAGCAGCAGCAATCCCTGCCATCTACACGGTGCCCTGCAGAAATTTACCAAGGCTCCTTACAACGTACCTCTGAAACCCGACCATCGAGAAGGTCAAGGGAAGCAGATACACGGGACCTCCACCATGTTCGCTTCTGTCCCAAGCCATCTACCATCCTGATTGGGAAGTATATTGCCGTTCCTTCAGTGTCACTGTTTCAAGTTCCCTATCGATCAATAAATGCCGTCCCAATCACATTTCATGAATAAATTAACATAACAGTATTGTCTAGACCTGTTCAATGCAGGACATGGTTTTGAATTTTGTGAGCTCAGGCTGCTTGGTCCAGGCAGTACATTGCTTTTTGTGAACAGCTGAAGGGATATTAATACAATATTAATACAAGGGAAAATAATTGTGTATTTTCAAAGTCCTTGTACTTAATAAAAATTTGGTCTTGGGTGTGGCAATGAGACTCATCATTTCAATGCTACTTACTGTGAGTTTTCATCATATTGTTATTATAACAGTGTACTGAATAAATGGGTGAATTTTGTGCTTATAGAACAATCTAAAAGTTGGTATTATGAAAGGATATCGGAACTTCAGTAAAGAGACTTTACTTAATGGCTGTTAATGGTTAAAACAATGCTGCAAACATTTACACAGAGATTTCCAGCTTAAGTCACACACAAGGACATTGGGCTGGGATCACGCTGGCCATCAATGGAGCTGTACAATTCTGTTTGGATACTGACATTTTGGGGCTAACATACACTGGATATGGTTTATGAGGGATTCAATGTACGATGCCATGTGCTTCAGGAGCCCATCACCTTTATAACACCTTCATTCAGGATCAGGTCCAAGGTGCAGAATTATCGAGATTGGGTGGCACACAGAAAAGATATACTTGCAAGACATGACTGTTTACAGGTCGTTGTTATAAATATTGAACTGCATCTGGACCAGCACCATGTGCGAGTCCATTGAACAGTCTGCCCCACACACATCTCCCTGTTGTTCAGGTCTGTCTCTAACCAGTCTATTGTGAGGGATTGTGTGAGTAACTGCCCAGCTCCAGTTTGGGAGCTCTCTGGACAGATTTTGGAGATGGCCAGTGTTTTGGAGGTCGTGGTGAGGCCCAATAACACTGTGTCTGAATTCAGGCTTTTCCTCAAAGTCATTTTCAACAGCTTTGCTGCCTGCAAGATGGTGTGTTCACTGATCTGAACATGAATCGGCTGTTTACTACAGTCACTGAATCGTGTAATAGTTAGGCATGCGCTCTGGTAATTCAATTATCATTCACTTCAACAGTTCTCAACTGAAAAATAATGATGTTTGGTTTATTTTAAAATATGCAAGAAATAAAGTGATATTAGCTCTTCATTAAAGAAAATGTGAAAGTGACCTGTTATATATTTCCCATGAACCAATCAAGCAACTGCCAGATATTGTCTGTAAAGCAGGATTCTGTGAACAGGACTATGTCCCAGGCAACATCACCACCCTCGCTGGTAGGTTCTGTCCCACTGACAGGACACAGCCAGGCAGAGGGGGACAGCTCCTTGGTATATAGTCAATATAGGGTGGCATGGCGGATCGGTGGTTAGCACTGCTGCCTTATAGCACCAGGGTCCCAGCTTTGATTCCAGCCTCAGGCAACTGCCTGTGTGGAGTTTGCACATTCTACCTGTGTCTGCGTGGGTTTCCTCCCACAGTCCAAAGATGTGCAGCTCTGGTGAATTGGTCATGGTAAACTGCCCAAAGTGTTCATGCATTAGTCAGAGAGGCGTGTGTTGCTCTTCGGAGGGTCAGTGTGGACTGGTTGGGCCGAAGGGCCAGTTCCCATACTGTATGGAATCCAATCTAATGATAGTGCTCAGCATTGATGCTGGATCCTGTGGCTGCTAGACTGCTCTGTGGCAGGTTATGGTGGAATCAATAAAAGGAAAACATATCATTGACCACATCATCACCGATCTGCCTGCTGCAGATACGCCTCTCCATTTCAAATATCAGTCAGAATGGTCACTCCACAATGGGGGGCAAGGGCTACCTTCACATTTTGCAGACCCTCCTCGCCAGTTGAGTACTGAATGGGACAGACTGTAAACAGATTGAATAATTAATGATGATGCAGCCTTGAGGTGCAGAGGGCCATCGGCAGCAGCAGAATCATACTCTGTACAGCTCATTCACTCTTCAACCTCACAGCCAGACAGACCTCCCTCTGTACAGTAACCATCACGGCCTAACATACTTCCCACTGTACAGTAACCATCACGGCCCATCATATGTCCCACTCTACGGGAACCATCAAGAGTGGCATGGTGGCTCACAGCGCCAAGGTCCTGGGTTCAATTCCGGCCTCGGGCGACTGTCTGTGTGGAGTTTGCGCATTCCCCCCCGTGTCTGCATGGGTTTCCTCCCGCAGGCCAGGTGAATTGGCCATGCTAACTTTTTAAGTGTTTTAGTCAGAGGGAATTGGGTGTGTGTGGGTTACTCTTCACAGGGTTGATGTGGACTGGTTAGGCCAAAGGGCCTGTTTCCACACTGTAGGGAATCTAATCTACTCTGCAAGGTTCAAGTCAGGGATGTGATGGAATAATCAATTGTCTGAATGAGTGCAGCTCCAACAGTACTCTAGTATGGACTTACTAGCAACAAGCAACGCAGTTGCGTGGGGAGGGTCATGTCTCACAAACTTAATTGAATGTTTTGAGGAAGTGACAAAATTGATTTGTGAGGGCGTGGGGCTGAATGTTGGTCAATTAGACTTTAGCAAGTCCTTTGATATGTTTCCTTATGGCAGGCTCATGCAGAAGATGAAGTGAAATGGGATCAGCGGTCAGTTAGTAAGATGGATAGAGAACTGCTTGGTCATAGAAGACAGAGTAGTGGTGGAACAGTGTTTTTGTGACTGGAGATCTGTAAATAGATTGGCGGAGTTGCAGATTGTGTGGATGATTGCCAGAGAATACAGCAGGGTGCAGGTCAGCTGCAGACTTGGACAGAGAAAACACTGATGTAACTTTATCTGGACAGTTGCGACGTGATACATTTTAGAAGGTCGAATGCAGGAGAGAAGTATAAAGTGGATGGAAAAACTACTGATTGCATCAATTTCCAAAGGATCTTGGTGTACAGCTCCACAGTTCCCTGAAAGTGGTAACACGGGTGGAGAGGGTGATCAAGAAGACTGATGGCAAACTTGCAGACAGGCATCGGAGCATGCAGTATGAAAATTAGCAGGTCATACTGCAGCTGGAGAGAAACTTAGTTCGAGTTACATTTAGAATTATGTGCTCAGTACTAGTTGCCACACGATGCTGAAGTGTTAGTGAGGGTATGGAAAAGTTTTACCAGCATATTGTCTGGTTTGGAGGGTATTACCCAGAAGGAAAAATTGAACACACATGGTTTATTTGTACCTGGGCATCATTGGCTATGGGGCTCCCTGATAGATATTTACAAAATTATCAGAGGCATAGATAGAAGGACAGGTAGAGGCTTCCCTCCACCACCCCCCAACACCACCCCCCCCCCAACACACCCCCCACCCAGAGTACAAATATCAATTACCGTAGGTTTTAGGTAAAAGGGAGAAAGTTCAGGCGATATGATAGGTAAGGTTTTTTTTTGCTGTTCCAGACAGAATGTGAAAGTGCCTGGAATGCACTGATAGAGGAGAAGAAGCCAATATAGCAAGGTTTAAGAGGGATCTTGGCACAAATATGGGTAAAAAGGGAATAGAATGACATAGAAGGTATTGGAGCAAAACCTTTTGTTTTAACTTTAGAAGGTCATCCTGTGTCAATGCGGGCTTGCTGGGCTGAAGTGCCTGTTCCTGTGCTGGACTGTTCTTTAAGACAAGATTTGAGCACGGGAGTGGCGAAATGCTCATTGAATGATTACTGATTATCAACAGCCACATTATTGTGGATCCCTCCCCTCATCATCTTGCAGCTTCAGATCGTTTCCCAATGTGGGGAAACTGAATATTGAGAATTTGACATGAATGTCAGAGCTGGTACCTGGTTTTTTTTAGATTAGATTAGTTACAGTGTGGAAACAGGCCCTTCAGGCCAACAAGTCCGCACCGCCCCGCCGAAGCATAACCCACCCATACACCTACATCTACATCTACCCCTTACCTAACACTATGGACAATTTTAGCATAGCCAATTCACCTAACCTGCACATTTTTGGACTGTGGGAGGAAACCGGAGCACCCGGAGGAAACCCACGCAGACACGGGGAGAACGTGCAAACTCCACACAGTCAGTCGCCTGAGGCGGGAATTGAACCCGGGTCGCTGGCACTATGAGGCAGCAGTGCCACCGTGCTGCCCACAAAGCCACCTTGACCCTCGCTCCTGCAGACTTCTGTCTTGGACACCAACGTCTCCGGGGACACTGCACTGACAGAAGCTGCATGTCCTCCACACCCACCAATGCTATCATCTGACACATGCCAACTTCACCATGCCATGCCAGCACATCTCCAACCCACTGACAGTACACTTCTGTACTTCAATGCTGCAGCTCAGGCTGCACTGACAACTCTCATTGCAATGCTGCTACAAGGGCACTGTGCTCAGAGACACACACCCAGCTCATGGGCTGTCCCTTTGGGCTGCTCACTCCGTGTTTGTACGCACGCAATCCTGCTGCAAGGACACTGTGCTCAGGGACACCAACTCCGCTCATGGGCTGCCCAATCCATGTTTGTACACATTCACTTTGAACTGACGTGAATGCTCACCGAATTATTGCCTTGCCATACACTGCCTTTAGCAGCCTTTCTCCTCAGCTACATCTACCAGGCTCACCCATCTGCTGTGTTGTCTTGATGTTTAGCAGAGACACAAATCCAGGAAGCTTGATATCATTGTCCACAGTAAGTCATGGTGCCCAGCAAAGTGAGTCAGGGGGAGTCTCAGATCTCAGATTCCAGTCTGGGAGCTTGGACGTGGTCAGTCACGGTGCCCAGCACAGTGGGTCAGGAGGAGTCTCAGATCTCAGATCCCAGTGCAGGAGCTTGGACGTGGTCAGTCACGGTGCCCAGCACAGTGAGTCAGGGGGAGTCTCAGATCCCAGTGCAGGAGCTTAGACACGGTCAGTCACGGTGCCCAGCACAGTGAGTCAGGGGGAGTCTCAGATCCCAGTCTGGGAGCTTGGACACGGTCAGTCACGGTGCCCAGCACAGTGAGTCAGGGGGAGTCTCAGATCCCAGTCCGGGAGCTTGGACACGGTCAGTCACGGTGCCCAGCACAGTGAGTCAGGGGGAGTCTCAGATCCCAGTCTGGGAGCTCGGACACGGTCAGTCACGGTGCCCAGCACAGTGAGTCAGGGGGAGTCTCAGATCCCAGTCTGGGAGCTTGGACACGGTCAGTCACGGTGCCCAGCACAGTGAGTCAGGGGGAGTCTCAGATCCCAGTCCGGGAGCTTGAACAAAGTCAGTCACGGTACCCAGCACAGTGAGTCAGGGGGAGTCTCAGATCCCAGTCTGGGAGCTCGGACACGGTCAGTCACGGTGCCCAGCACAGTGAGTCAGGGGGAGTCTCAGATCCCAGTCTGGGAGCTTGGACACGGTCAGTCACGGTGCCCAGCACAGTGAGTCAGGGGGAGTCTCAGATCCCAGTCCGGGAGCTTGGACACGGTCAGTCACGGTGCCCAGCACAGTGAGTCAGGGGGAGTCTCAGATCCCAGTCTGGGAGCTCGGACACGGTCAGTCACGGTGCCCAGCACAGTGAGTCAGGGGGAGTCTCAGATCCCAGTCTGGGAGCTCGGACACGGTCAGTCACGGTGCCCAGCACAGTGAGTCAGGGGGAGTCTCAGATCCCAGTCTGGGAGCTTGGACACGGTCAGTCACGGTGCCCAGCACAGTGAGTCAGGGGGAGTCTCAGATCCCAGTCCGGGAGCTTGGACACGGTCAGTCACGGTGCCCAGCACAGTGAGTCAGGGGGAGTCTCAGATCCCAGTGCAGGAGCTTGGACACGGTCATTCACGGTGCCCAGCACAGTGAGTCAGGGGGAGTCTCAGATCCCAGTGCAGGAGCTTGGACACGGTCAGTCACGGTGCCTAGGACAGTGAGTCAGGGGGAGTCTCAGATCCCAGTGCAGGAGCTTGGACAAGGTCAGTCAGCCTCTCGTGGTTGTTAGGGTCAGGATCCTTCCCCTATGAGGGGGTGAGGAGATGAATGTTAGGCTGACCCATATCCCTCATCGCTCTTTGTGCCCTAGTGTGTGATGGTTCCTTCTGGAATGTAAGAATTACCAAGTAGGATTAGGGAAATGTAAGTGGTTGGTACAGCTGTTAGTGCTAGCACAGCTGGGGGGAAGGTGTCGAGGTGTTCTGAGTGAGGGAGGGGGCAGCACAGACACCAGGCAGAGTTGGGCAGAGGGGCAGAGAAGAGATTACAGAGAGACTGAGAGAAGGTGCTGCATTCACTGACGGTGGAAGAAAATGAGCCTTGGTGGGAGGTGGGTGCAGAAACAGAGAGAGAGTGAGGGTGAAGTCACAAATTTCAGATGGTGGCACTTATCCTGGTGGAGTGGAGAAGGTCACTGACCTCCTTCCTATACTGCTAGGTATTCACCCAGAAGTCTGGTACCTCACTGACCTAGGGGTCAGCCTCGGACAAAGCTGGAAGGGTCTGGTGTCATAGCTTCCCCTGCCAGCCCTTTAGGAAGATAATGTCCCTCTCCTGTACCATGCCATTCACCAGAAACTCAGGGGCTTGGCCACAAAGTCGGGCCCCAGTTTTACCCCTTTGCCATGTCCAGGACAGTTTCAGATTCACAATCCAAGAGTAAAATGACTTTTTAAAGATGGCTCTGGGAAACAGGGAGGCCGGTGCATTCTGGGATATCCAGGCAGAGGGCAGTTGTTGTGACAAAGGGTAAAAATCATCGCGTTAGTGTCAGATGAGAGGAAGACCACGCGAGCAGGGAGAGTCATTAATGAGGCAGATTGGGGCTGGTATCATGAGAAAATGCAATTCACCTTGCGGAGAGAAACCCTCCATAAAACCTGATTAAAATGAGACTTGACCAAATCATAAGATGGGTTAGGCCTTTGTCTGTCTGGATCAAAATAGGGATGAAATATTGGGAGCAACAAACTTGGAGCGGACAAATATACAGGAGACTCAAATCCTTAGAAAGAGGCAACACAATGTTCCAGACTGTTAAAAGGAGCCGGGGAAAATCCCCAGCCTTATAGTTACCTACATTATCCAATCCTCACTGGATGCAGGGATGGTGCCGGAGGCCTGGAGAATGGCTAACACGGCAGCTTTGTTTAATGTAGAGCAAGGGACTGACTGAATAGGTCGCGGCTGGAATTCTGAGACAGTGGATAAACGATCACTGAGGAAGTCCCAGGGACTCCAGGACAGTCGGTCTGGATTTGTTCAAGGAATATCATGTGTAATTAATCTGACTGTGTCGGTTTGAGGCACTAACCCATAACTGCATGTGACTTCCTTGGATTTGACGAGAGATCCCATGGCAGACTGTTTAAAAACAGAAACTACAGGATCCAGGGGAATGGAGCAAATAACCCAGAGAAGTGCAAGGCAAAGCATTTGGGGACATCAACAAGAGAGAGGAATACACAATAAATGAGAGTATGGTCAGTGTGAGCAGGTAAATGAAGTAGGCTGGACACATCAATAATCTCATTAATGGAGCAAATGGCATCATTTCCTCTGTCAGCCAAAGGGCAGAATTTCAGAGCAGGAAGCTTATGCAGGAATTGTATAAATAATGAGTCACAGCTTGGGAAATGTGTGCATTTGTGGTCACCCCATCACATGGGAGGATGGAATTGGACTGGAAAGGGAATAGAGGAGATCCGTTACCCTGTGACAGTGGAAGTGCAGTTATGGGGAAAGATTGGAATGGAGGATCCTGAGAGGAGATTTGATTGGGGTGCACATAATGTCAGGAGTCTGGATAGAAAGGGAGAGAATACCTTGTTCCTGTTGGAGAGCTCAGTTACCTGTGGCGAATAATTAATGTATGTGGTTGAAATAGTAGAGACGTGATGAGGAAAGTTGTGATTTCACCCAGAGTATGGTCGGGATCTGGGAGTCACACATGGAAGCGGAATAAAGGCAGAAACTCTCAAACCATTTTAAAAAGGTGTTGGGATCTGCACCTGAAGTCCTACACTGTCTGGGGAGACAGAACTTGGGCTTTAAAAAATAACGTTACATCTTGTCCAACGCAGACAGTGGACAGAGGTATTTCCTCTATACTGTGCTATTTTCTGAAGTTTGCAAAGGTGACCAATATCTGATAGGATTAATACGCAGGGATGAGGGGTTAGGGCAGAGAGGAGCAGTGTGTAAATTGATGAGCATCACAATAATACTGATCCCATCCTTTATACACATTGCTACTTCACTGTGTTGGCCTGTTTATCCTTCCTGTAGAAATGGGGAAAAGATTTGATTATCCAGGTCTGTCGTGGTCACACTACAGCCCCATCTCCATCTGACCTGGTTCACACTATTTAAAGCTACCATTTCACTGGCCTTGTTGAAAAGTTCCCAGCTTCATTCTTGCCCCGTTGAAGACTGCTGTCAGTCAACTAATGTTTCTCACTCTCAATTATTGCATTTCATTCGCTACCAATATCCTGAACTTTACAATAAAATGATTGCTGCGCCCCAAAACCATCCCCTACTGACACTGGATCCACTTGCCCCACCTCTTTCCCAAGGACCAGATCCAATAGTACATGCTCTCTTGGGTTGGATACATACTCCTGCAGTGAGCTCTCCTCCATGTAATCCAGGAACACTTGACCCCCGTGACCCTTCACCACCAGTATCCCTGTCTGTATCTGGAAACATTAATTTTCTCAGTATAACTAATCTGTAGTATTGTCATCGCTCTCAAATGACCCTGTGTATTTATTGTCTCCATCATTTCTTTGGTCCTGGCAGACAGACTGTACCTCACAGTTTAATTGCATACTTTTTGTTCTGTAGCTCCAGCCAAATTCTGTCCTTGGACGGATGCTCTTTCTCTTGGACGCCTTAACTAATGCTAATCTAAACCAATACTTCTACCTTCGTTCTTTCACTTCCCTTCAATCATTTTGGAATCCTTTATATTCAGCAATATTTAACACACAGTCCTGCCATTCCTTGAGCCAGCTCTCGGTGATCAGTACATCAGATTTCCACACACTAATCTACATCTGGAACTCGCTACATTCCGAATATTCATGTCCATGCAGAGTACCTCAGATTAAGGCTTCCTTTCTTACTCCATCTTCCACTGATAAACTTGTTGTTGTAAATTAGTACCAACTGAGGCTCCCATTATTTTGAGAATCCTGGTAGTCTCCTCTACTATTCCTTTTTGGATCCTAAGCACACATCAAGTTATTTTCAATCCCTCCCACACAGACCACAATGAATTCAGTCCCAGCTCTGTCACGTTAGCCCATCCAGCTTGTCCAGTTGCTGCCTTCCACAGAACCAGTCCCAATGTCCCAGGAAGCTGAAGCCCTTCCTGCTGCACCATCGTTCCAGTCACACTCTCATCTACCTAAACCAGAAACACAACAACGAGCACCCGAGCTACAAATCTTCTCCCAAACTTTGAATTTATTATTGGCTCACAATTTCACTTCTCCTTCTTATTTCTGTGCTCAACCCTTATTTCAGAAGTTTAAAAAAATGCTAACTTACAGCAATTAACTGACAGTTGCTTATACCGGTGTATTTATCAGCCAATGAACTTGCAGATTTTTCTGTGATGGCTCTTGCACTTCTTTCAAACTCAGTGCAGGCAGGTCCCAGCAGCAGAAAGTTATCTCTGTGACTCCCAGGTATGTGTAATCCTCCAGCTCCCACTCCACCCTGCTCCCTCACAGGGTCACCATCTCTGTGACTCCCAGGTATGTGTAATCTTCCATCTCCCACTCCACTCTTCTCCCTCACAGGGTCAGCGTCTCTGTGACTCCCAGGCACGATTAGGCCTTGATCCTCAGTGTTGATTTATATCCTCCCACTTTGCTGCCTCTCTAACTCCCAGGTGTGAGTTAGCCTCATGCTCCTGCTCCAAGTTGTTCTATCACATGGTCACTCCCTCTGTGATTCGGTGCTGATTTCGAGGCTCCTGCTCTGCTGTTTCTCCAACTCCAAGTCCCAGTTGGCCTCGATCCTCATTACGGATGTATATTCTCCCGGTTTGAGCTGCTCTCTCTCAGGTTCCATCCATTTGTGACTCCCAGGTAATGGTAGGCCTCAAGCCTCAGCTGAGGTTTATAACACCCCATTCCGAACTGCTCTCTTATAGGATTGCTGTTGTGCCTGGAAGACAGTGGAAAAGAGGAGGATTAGACAGAGCAGAGGGTGTTACAGTACTGAGCGAGCTGTATGGGATGGAACATGTTATCTGGGGAGCTAGGCAGACCTGTAGCAACTAAAGAAGTTTGCTGAAAGATACAGTGAGAGTTTCAGACATTGAAGAAGGCAAAGGAAATAGAGAGATGGTGGCTTGTTCATGACGGTGCTTTGTAGAGCCGAAAAGGCTTTTTTTGAGCTGCTGACAGAAATGTGTAGACTTCAACAAATGCAAAATGACAGCCAGCAAGTGGTGTAAGGTACTGGAGACTGTTGAATGTTACAGAGTTAGAAGACTTGCAGCAACTGGGCGGAATATAATCTTTTGGAGCAATTGTGATGTTCAAGGACCCTCAGGACGGTGGCACGGTGGCACAATGGTTAGCACTGCTGCCTCACAGCGCCAAAGACCCGGGTTCAATTTCCACCTCCAGTGACTGACTGTGTGGAGTTTGCACATTCTCCCTGTCTCTGCGTGGGTTTCCTCCGGGTGCTCCGGTTTCCTCCCACAGTCCAAAGATGTGCAGGTCAGGTGAATTGGCTGTGCTAAATTGCCCGTAGTGTTAGGTAAGGGGTAAATGTAGGGATATGGTGTGGGTTGCGCTTCGGTGGCGCGGTGTGGACTTGTTGGGCCTAAAGGCCTGTTTCCACACTGTAAGTAATCTAAAAAGGACATGAGGAGGTGCAGAGAATGGGAGCATTCCAAATATGGGATTATAGGAGCTGGAAGTTCTTAGATGGATAAGGAGGATGAAAAGTGCCAATTTAGCACACACAACCATTGTAATTATAGAGATTTTGGAAGGGAAGCTGTGCTGTCATTGAATACAGTTATGTGGAGAGTTACAGAAGCTTAAGGGTTTACAAATTTAAAAGGGGATAGAGTTGAGGTGATCAGAAGTTTAAACAAGAATAAAGAAATTTTAGAGATGTCAGGCACAGATGGGAATGGATGAGGTGAGATATTGTGAGGAACTACAAGAGTTATAAGTCGGGATGGATGTCAGATATAAAAGGGAGAGCTGCATTGTCTGTGTGCAGTTACAGACGTGTGGAGTGTTGTAGCGCCTGCTGGAGGGGACACAGATAATAACAGTTCCAACTGCTGATGCAGTGACTCAGGAAGGCAGCTCCCCACCACCTTCTCAGGGACAACTCCAAATCAACAACAAATGCTGGCTCAGCCAACAAATCTCATCTTCATGAATGAATGAATAAAATATCTACAAGTAGCACTGAGATCACTCAGGAAGTATCTTTCAACAGCACTTCACAAACCTGGAACCACTATTCCCTGGAAGGACAGGAGCTCCGGGTGCACGGGAACCCCAACATTTCCAAGGTGCCCTCCAGGCCATGCTCCATTCTCCCAGCACTGTGTCTGTCCCTACACCCAAAGGACTGCAGTGGGTCAGGAAGGCAGCTCCCCACCACCTTCTCCAGGGAATTACAGATGGGAAGGGAATGGGGAAACTCTGCTGTCTACAGCCAGACAGAAAAATAAATCCAGCAGTGGGTGTGAAATGACATTTCCGTTTCAGAACAACATGCTGAACATGGATAGAGGATTTGTCTGATTGGCACAAGGCAGAGAGTGTGAAGAAAGGGGTCTTTTTCACGATGGGAACTGGTGATGGGGGAGCTCCGCAGGGGTCAGTGTTGGGACTACACTCAACACGTTATTCATTAAGAGTCTGAACAAAGGATGTGAAGGGGTACGAGAAATGGGTATCCAAGAAAGATCTCAGGGATGAAATTTGTGTCATATGAGGAGCAGGTGAAGTCTCTGGGTCTGCACTTGATGAAGTTTCAGAGGCGACGGCAGAATCTCATTCAAACTTACAGAATATTGAGGGGCCTGGATGGAGTGGACGTGGGCAAGATGTTTCCACGAGCAGGAGAGACCAGAGGCCAAGGGCACAGCTTCAGAGTGAAGGGACGACCCTTTAGAATAGAGATGTGGAGGAATTTATTCAGCCAGAGGGTGATGGATCTGTGGAACTCACTGCCTCATAGGGCTGTGGATGCTAAGTGATTCAGTGTATCTTACTCAGAGATAAGCAGGTTCTGGATGAATAAAGAGATCAAGGGTTACAGGGAGTGAGAGAATAGGGTTGAGAAACAATTCATACGCAATTGAATAGTGGAATAGACCTCATGGATTGAATGGTCTAATTCTACCCCTATACATGATGGTCTTATGGATTGCGCTTATTACATAGGTTTCTAAGTGTGCAGTTAGTATTTCTGGCATATCGTTTAACATACATCCCAGCACTTTCGTGATTATTACTGTCAGCTCTTGGTTTCAGATCAACTGCAGAAAGGTTCACCAGGCTGCTCTTCAAAATGGAGGGATATTGATGAGAAGAGGTGGAGAAGGTTGAACTTGCAGTCGTTAAAATTTAGAAGAATGACGCAAATTTATTGATAAACCAAAGATTCTTGTGTTCTTACAGATTCGATACTGAGACATTGTTTCACTGTGCAAGGGTCTGTAACCGGAGATGAAGGGGAATACAGTTACCAGACAAGCTAAGAGAGAAAAGCTGGGCTGTAGAGACTGGAGGATGTTACGGAGTTCAGTGGTTTGAGATCACTGTTGGTGGTTAGAGATTAGGTGGTTGTCGGGCTGAAAGATGTCAAGTGGAGTTACAGGATTATCAGTTCTGAAGGATTTACAGAGATCGGGAGGAATATAGGGACTAGAGATTACACAGTAGTAGTTGGAGCTACAAAAAAGTTTTAGAGAAAGGGAGGGTTATAGGCACTGGAGAATAGACAGATGGGGTGGTATTTGGAGCTACAGGAGTTTATAGAGAAAAGGAAGGACTGGAGGGACTGGAGATTACACGGATTGGGGTGGTATTTGGAGCTGCAGGAGTTTATAGAGACTGGGAGGATTGTTGGTGCTGGGAATTACACTGACATGGACAAGAGTAGAGGGGAGGGTTGAAGGGGCTGGATCAGTTCAAACAGCCAGGGAGAAGTGTAGGGATTGGAGGAGCCAGAGATACTGAGGGTTGTAGAACTGCAGGAGTTCAGACAGTTACTGAGGACTGTGAAAGCAGGTCTGCAGCATTCCCATCAGTTACACAGAGATGTGGAATGCTGTTCTGGAGGGGGTTACAAAAATCGAGAGGGTTGCAGATACTGGAAGATATTACAAAGAGAGTGAGCTGTAGTATTTGAGGAGGTTACAGCGACAGGGTGCATTGAGGAGTTGATGGCTGCTACAGGTGTTAAACATGCTGCAAGGGATCAATAACCTTACATTGATCAGGGGGATTGGAAACTCTGGAGATAAAGAATGAGAATTACAGTAACTGAAGAATATCACAGAGATGGGGAGTAACATATGAGTTAGCGGAGTTATAACATGAGATGGGTTGTATTCAATGGAGTCAGGGAAGATACAGGGAGATCTGAAGGGACTTGAGGTGATCAAAAGGACAGTGAGGCTTCTCACTGTCGGATTGGGTCAGTTTACGCAGGCATGGGGTATTTTATGGAATTGTGCTACTTACAGAGATTAAAAGAGTTGTATAGGATTGAGGAAAGAACAGAGATATGGAAGGCTGCAGTTAATGAAGACTTTTGTTGATGTCAGATGCTGAAGTTCTGGAAAGTATACGGACTGGTAAGCTGTACAATCTGTCAGAGTTTACAGAGACAGGAACAGCAATAGATCCTGGAGACACAAACACAGATAGGGAGTATTGCAGACACTGGAGGAGCTTTCTGCTTTAGGGATGGTTGTAGGGGAGTGTAACGTTTACACAGATAGGGGTGTAAGAGCTGGAGAAGGTTATGGAGATGATTAGATTGATGGGGAGACCGGAGGAGCTTACATTGACAGGGCGGGTGATAGTGATGGGAGGATGTTACATAGATAGTAAGTCTTATAGAAACTGATCGGGAGAGTCACAAGCATTGGAGCTGGTTCCACAGATCGGGGGTTTTACAGTGTCCTGGGAGGATTACGCAGATAGGGAGGTTTGTAGGATGTTCACATTTTCAGAGTGTTTCAGGAATGGAAAAGGTTGCACAGTAAAGGAGGGATGTTGGAGTGTGGGAGTCACAGAGACCCGGAGGTTTGAAGGGGTTAGGGCTGATTATGGATAGATGGATACATTTAGGGACAGTAATATGGAATGCAGAGGGAGAGTTTGGATTAGATTCCCTGCAGCATGAGAACAGGTACTTCGGCCCAACAAGCCCACACCAACTCTCCAAAGAATAATCCACCCAGACCCACTTCTCTCCGACAATGCACCTAACACTATGAACGATTTAGCATGGCCAATTCACCTGACCTGCACATCTTTGGACTGTGGGAGGAAACTGGAACATCTGGAGGAAACCCACGCAGACACAGGGAAAAGGTGCAAACTCCACACAGACAGACAGTCACCTAACGCTGGAATCAAACCTGGGTCCCTGGCAGTGTGAGGCACCATCGCTCACCACTGAGCCACCATGCTGCCCAAATTGCAGAATTACACAAAGAGAGAGTGTTTGAGGTGCTGGGAGGACTGTAGAGAGTGGACGAGCAAACAGTGATGTGGAGTGCTGCTGTGGCTTGAACAGGGTCTGGAGGTGTTCATATCGGTAAGGAGGTCGGTAGGGTTGGGAGAAGGTTACTGTGGTCGTGTGGTACTATAGGCCAGGAGGCAGGAGTGTGATCGGACCTGCAGAAGGTTACAGTGATATCATGTTTTCTTGGCGCTTGAGGAAAGTACACAGATGGGTATTTTGCTCCAGGCTGGAGGATTTTACAGAGACGGCGTTACTGTAAGTATTGTGCAAAACTACAGAAATGGGAATTATTTTACTGAGTGCAGGATGAGATCATTGAGATTGGGCATGTTATTGACATTGGAGCAATTTACATACAGGGAGAGTCGTCAGCAATGGAGGAGGTTTCAAATATACAGCGGGAATTTGGGAGGGGTGGAGGTGACAGAAATAGGAAAATTTCTGGGAATTACAAGCATTACAATTACATTGGCACAAACAAGTTAGACCGAAAGGCATGTTTCCTTGCTGTATGACTCTATCACATGACAAGAGAGAGTATGAGAGGGAGAATATAGTACAGAAAGATCCCAGGTTTCAATACCATCTCCTTGAGGGAGGTCTGCTTTCCCCTCTGTTGTACTGATCCTCACTAAGACAGCACAGGCCTGAATTGATAACTGTCAACTTACTGTATTGACATAGGAAGGCTCAGTACAGCAGAGATGTAAATTAACAAGACGGTGGGGTTTGAACCTGAGACCATCATGCTCTGTGTTTACCCTTCAACACTGTATCTGTGTCATGTCTTCTGGACTAAAGTTCAATCCCTTAAATACACTCTGCTCTGTTCACTGTGAGTGATCTTACCTCACTGAAGGATTTACTGAAGGCTCCAGATCTCACTCTCCATCTCTCGGGCTGACCAACTGTCTTCAGTGTGGTGATGGACGAGACAGGAATTGGGAATTCTGTTGAGTCAAGAGCATCCTGAGTATCTACAGGAGATAGAGAAACAGACAGAATGGGAAATTAGACTGATGCTGTGAGGGTTACACATGGAGAATGGCACCACGTCCCACAGAGATCTGGAAAATCCCAGTCTCCATCCCTGGTCTGAGATGCCTCATCTCCCTGGAGTGGAGAATTCTGTTGGCTTAGGATCTGGAGTAGCTGCAAAAGGTGTAGTCACCGGCATCAATTAAACCCTCACAGTGACAGATACCACATGGAGAGAGACTGTGTGATATCACCAGAGAGCAGGGGGGTATCAGGATCAAACCATGGTCAGGAAGAAGGTGCACTGGGATCAGTACTCAGGGATAAGGGAGCTATCAGTTGACCAGGCAATGACCTCGTGTTACTCTCACTAGACAGTTCATCCAGAATTTAATGCCAGAGTCAGGGATACACATCTAACCGCTTAATAATACCCTTTCAGTAAGCAATTCTGTTTTCGGCTGCCAGTCTGGCCTACACATGAATCCAGACCCAGGGCAATGGGACTGACATTCAAATGCCCACTGTCATAATCTGGCAAGCCACTCAGCTCTCAGGCTGCTCAGGGTGGGCATGCGATGTTGGCCAGCCAGAGACAGCAATATCCCATGAGTGATTTAAAATCAACACTGCTGGGAGCAGTTTCCTGGCCAATCATTTCGGTGAGTTTATGGACAGGGCTTTAAACTGACAGAGAGGATGCAGGGACAGGGTTCAGGTGAAAGGAGCTTTCCAAATACAAAAAGAAAATGTGAAGCCTCAGAACAGCATGGGAATGTGGCTGAAGACAAGCAGAAAGGAACAGGAAGGGGCAGAGTTTAACTAAAACTGTACATCAATGAAGTGGTTTGTGACAGGACATCGTGGGGAAGAGGTAATTATAATGTTGTTTTGATTTGGAATGGACAAAGTATCTACAATAACGTAATAGCCTTGTGACACAGAGATAATTGAGACTTAGTCACCAGACAGACGTGATTACAGGGTGAACAAAAGGTAGAACATAAGTATTCAACAGTAAACAACCTTACAGGATCTCAGGCAGAATGCAAAAGCGAGATGGGAATCCTGACACTAATGGATAACAAAGGCATTACAGAGAAAGCATTTGGCCTCAGATTATGCAGCTGAATCAGCCTGAATACACATTCTGGGTGCTATGTGTCAAAAACACAAGCAGGAGAACAGTTTTTATGCTGGTAAAAACAGTGACTGCAGATGCTGGAAACCAAATTCTGGATTAGTGGTGCTGGAAGAGCACAGCAATTCAGGCAGCATCCAACGAGCAGAGAAATCGACGTTTCGGGCAAAAGCCCTTCATCAGGAATAAAGGCAGTGAGCCCGACGCGTGGAGAGAAAAGCTAGAGGAGGGTGGGGGTGGGGAGAGAGTAGCATAGAGCACAATGGGGAGTTGGGGAGGAGATGAAGGTGATAGGTCAGGGAGGAGAGGGTGGAGTGGATAGGTGGAAAAGGAGCTAGGCAGGACGGACAAGTCCGGACAAGTCAAGGGGACAGTGCTGAGCTAGAAGTTTGAAACTAGGATGAGGTGGGGGAACGGAAAATGAGGAAGCTGTTGAAGTCCACATTGATGCCCTGGGGTTGAAGTGTTCTGAGGTGGAAGATGAGGCGTTTTACCTCCAGGCGTCTGGTGGTGAGGGAGCGGCGGTGAAGGAGGCCCAGGATCTCCATGTCCTCGGCAGAGTGGGAGGGGGAGTTGAAATGTTGGGCCACGGGGTCGTTTGGTTGATTGATGCTGCCTCGGAGTCTCAGAGGGACCTAAGGGGCAACCTTTTCACGCAGAGTGTGGTGTCTCGGAGATGCTGCCTTGCAGTATTTCATTGCTCATCCCTGCATTAAACAGGAATTCATTAGAAATTGTATCAAAGGAGGTGTGATAATTTTTGAAGACTTAAGTCTTTGTATAATCAGGGACAGACACATTGGCAAGACTGATATTATCCGAAATCCTCCTTGATTGTTTTTGTCAGTGTTTCTTTGAATAACACATTGTGCAAATAGCTAGGGATGTAACTATCTCAGATCGACCATTGGGTGATGAAGCTGAGTGAGTGAGTAATATCACACCGTGATCCTCCAAGAAATTATACCGGAATTCAAAGAGATTATGACATTTTAAAGTGACCATAAATCACACCCGAGCATCAGTAACAAAGTCCATTATATGATATTGAGAGAGAACTGACCAAGGTAAACAGGGGAAACAGACTGAAATGTCAGGCTGTAAATGAACAGTGGAAAACATTTAGAGCCAGACAGACCGAGAGACGTACAGCACATAAACGGACACTTCGGTCCAACTCGTCCACGCCGACCAGATATCCTTTCCTAATCTCGTCCCATCTGCCAGCACTTGGCCCATATTCCAATAAACCCTTTTTATTCATATACCAATCCAGATGCTTTTTGAATGCTGGAATTGTACCAGACTCCACCACTTCCTCTGGCAGTACATTCCCTACAAAACCACACTCTGCGTGAAAAGGTTGCCCCTTAGGTCCTTTTTAAATCTTTCATCTCTCACCTTAAACCTACGCCCTCCATTTCTGGTCTCCACTACCCCAGGGAAAAGACCTTGTCTGTTTGTCCTATCCATGCCCCTCATGATTTTATAAACCTCAGAAATGTGACCCCTTAGCCTCTGACGCTCCAGAGAAAACAGTCTCAGTCGTTTCTGCCTCTCCCGATATCTCAAATCCTCCAACCCTGACAACATCCTTGTAAAACTTTTCGAAACACTTTCAAGTTTCACAACATCCTTCTAATAAGAAAAAGACCAGAACTGCATGCAATATCCCAAAAGTGCCCTATCCAGTGTGCTGCACAGCTGCAACATGACCTCCAAACTCCTACAATCAATGCTCTAACCAATAAAGGAAAGCATACCAAACACCTTCTTCACTATCCACTTACCGAGGTAACACTTACGGGGGCATGGGCGTGGACATGGATTGGACGATGGATGTGGTGGGCGGGGGGGGCGGTGTTGAACGGATTTGGGGACGGGCTGAGGGTGATGTAGGATGTGTCTGGCAGGTGGGAGCAGGTGGCTGGTGGAGGGTGGTGTGCGAGATAGGTGGCTATCCAGCCCCATCTACGGCACTTTACATTTCCCTTCCCAGGAACAAAGACACGGAGGAGTCAGTCCAAAACTTTTCATTCAACTTTGCAAAGTCGGGTGCTGTTCCCAAAGGTACACACACACACGCATAGTAATCTCCACACATTATATACATGTATATGTGGGCTGGGTTTACTACTGCTGCCTTGACCAACGAGTGCTCGGATTCCGCACTGTTTTCCTTTTTTGGGTTCTGGTGCCTGCGATTCTTTTATCATTCACTTGGCCAATCAGTGTTTGAGCTTCCCATTCTTCCCTTATATGGATGATGTTGTACAACTGTGGTTAAGGGCGGCCTCTCAACTATCGAGGAAAGCTGTTACAACTGTTTCATTCATATAAACGTGGGGGAGGTCCGGCAACAGTTTCGAGTGTCTGCTTGTGTTTACTATGAGGTAGAAAAGACCAAAAGGCAGCTAACCGTTTAAAAATTACACTACCCCCTACAAATCCCCCGTGTCTTTTCTTACGGCCTGTAATTTTTCAACCGTAAGTTTCTTCTCCAGGGCATTTAATAACTCCCGAGCTTGTTCATCAAACTGCCCTTCTCTAATACTACCCCCGCCCAAGAGGGATTCACGTTGTTCCATCTCGAGATTTATTCGTTCAACCTGCCCATAGGGAACATCTTTCTTAGTAAGGGCGGTTTCGATCAGTCGTTGAGTTAATCCCCGGACACAGGGAATAACGCAACACCCAAGGGCAGTGAGTACCCCTGCCACCACTATACATGAGACAAGAAAGGGAACGACCACCCCCGTCCATTTACCGAACCAAGCTTCCAACCAGTCCGTGAGGCCAGAGTCGATGCCCGAGTTTTCGGCCAGTTCGTCCGCCAATGTGGTGAGTCCATCCAGGGCGCGGGTGATGGACCCATCAGGGGCTGTGTTGTTGGGGATGAAAGTGCAGCACTGAATGCCTATCATGACACAAACACCCCCCTTCTCTGCCAACATCATGTCTAAGGCCAACCTATTTTCCCACGCCATCCTACTAGTGGCGTCCAGTTGTTCTGCTATTCCTTTCACTGCATCCCGGGTATAATTAATGAACCTCTGCTGATTGTAGTAAATATAATTAATCCAATCCACATTCTTATTGATGGTCACCCACCAGAACAGTGACGACTCAAAACCCGCCGCTATCTGGTTCCTCGCCTTGTATTCGTCAGGAACACCCCTGGGGACCCCTATGGCATCTAAATATATGTTATCATCGAAGAGGTCTCCAAAGCTCTCTCAGTTCTTCCACTAGAACGGGGTCGCTCTTGTTTTTCGAATACCAGGATGAATGGGATGGCCAATTGAACGATCGCACAAGTGCCCGTCCATTTTTGGGGCAGGGTCGGTTGCAGAACCCTCCCACCACAGTACCACCAGAGGTCTGCCCTAGGTACATGAATGTGGGAGTAATTCCCGCCCTCGGTAGTTTCATTGACCAGCCGGATTGATCCGCTGCACTTGTCAAATGTCCCCACATCGTCGTCCCACTGTAGTCCCGTCCGAGAGACGCAGGCCTGGTGCGTACCCGTTACCCCTGAGAATGATGGCGGGCGGGGCGCCCCCTCAGACCTGACGGGGGGAAATTCAAACTCAAGGGTCGACAAGTGGGGTCGTTCCAGGCCTCTCGGTCCTGGTACAGCCTTATCATGCAGTCCATGGCTCGTGGGTGTTTCTCCCATCCCAGCGGGAATGGGACCACCTGAGGGTTAGGGCGGGCACTCGTGCATGCGTAGCAATCACTCTTTTTTATGCTCCTCACAGTATATTTGACCCATTCCATCCAGGCATTCACCTCCCCGTATCCCGTTTCTATTTCAAAGGTCTTTTCCAAATCCGTTGTCTCAATTATTCTAACCTTTTCCTGCTTATCAGTGGTGGATGAGCCCCCAGACTCAGCTTCAATGACCGTGATATACGTGCAGCACAGCTGCATTCCCCCCCATCCTGCCTGGCCCCCAACTCTAATACCCAGTATTGTTCTATTAAGTCTCGCCCCGTTCTTTTCCAAGTTCTTTATGGTCAGATAGAGCGGATTGCACTGATTCTGCCCACAATCCCGTCCAGGGGTGATGGGATCACGGACAACTGACACCATAGCCTGGACCCCGGGGGCTGGAGGCCTACTTAGGCCTTCCCTAGCATGCAATTGTAATACTAACGTCTGACCCTGGAATCCCCTTTCTCTCTCTAGATTCTGCTTAGTTTGATTCAGTTGACTTTTAGTCCTACAGGGCACCAACTCACATAGGTCTAAGCTAAGTGTCTGTGTTGATTGGTTGGCAAGCACGGAGATGGTGAACCACTGACGGTCCTCTATTTGTTTCATCCGGAGGCCAAATTGGGTAACACGCACACTATGACCCAGCCCAAGGATAATGGCATAGCAAGTTAACAATACGATTGACCGCATTTTGTCGCGACACCCGTAGCCCGAGGGCACAGTTCCTTTAGACTCGCCAAAGTCCGATTAGTTCGTTCTCAGGGTCTCTGTTCCTTAGATGCCTTGGTCAGAGAGGTTCGTTCGTCCTCCGTCGGTTGTGGCACTGGTCCCTTGACTCGAGTGTAATGTGTCCAGCCCTTTTCGGCCGTACGGACAGCCGTTTCGGTCGTCAAAAGTACCAGGAAGGGACCATCCCAAGTTGGTTCGAGGGTACGTTGCTTCCAGCTTTTAATCAGGACCCACTGACCCGGCTTGACGGTGTGCACCGCAAACTCGAGGGGCGGCGTCTGTGCCAAAAGTCCCTGTTGGCGTAAACGAGATAGAGCAGACCCCAGAGCCACCACATATTTTTGCACAAACATATCCCGAGACTCAAATACAGGAGGTTCCCCCTTCGGCCCATGGAACGGGAGGCCAAATAACATTTCGAAAGGGGAGACGCCCAAATCCCGCCTTGGCTGGGTGCGAATTTGCAACAGGGCAAGGGGTAGGCATTTGGTCCAAGGCAGGCCGATTTCACTAGTGAGTTTGGTTAGCTGCTTTTTGATGGTCTGGTTCATTCTTTCGACCTTGCCCGAGGAGGAGGGATGCCAGGGGGTGTGCAAATCCCAGTCAATCCCCATTGCTTGCACTACATTCTGGAGGATGGTCGAGGTGAAGTGGCTCCCCTGGTCAGAGTCAATAGCGCGGGGTAGCCCAAATCGTGGGATGATTTGCTCGAGTAGAATCTTGCTAACCTGAGTTGCCGTTGCCGTGGTAGTGGGGAAAGCTTCCACCCATCCTGTCAGGTGATCTACCACTACTAATAGATACTTCAGGCGACCTATGGGGGGGAGCTCAGTGTAATCTACCTGGATATACTCAAACGGCCTATAGGCCGGACTCCTACCCCCTTGTCTTGCATGCTGCCGCAGCCCCCTTTTGTTAATCTTTCGACACGTTATGCAATCTCCTGTGACCTGCTTGGCTACCGTGTACAGACCAGGGTGAGCATATCGGCGCAGGAAGGCATCACACAGTGCCTGGGCGCCCCAGTGACCCCCTTGGTGTAAACGGGCAATAATGTCCCGCGTCAACGGTCGATTTAGTAGCTGGCGGCCATCGGGTAAGGTCCACTTTCCTTCCCTATCCTTTGTACCCCCCAGAGACGCGAGAAGAGTTTCGTCTTTGTCAGTAAACGTGGGCACTTCGGTAATTTCGGATATCTGTGGAATCCTTACCAGGCAGTTTATTACTTCCTTCCCCATCCCAGCCAATTTTGCCTGTTCATCTGCCAATTGATTCCCCAGGGTCTCTATTTTATCGTCTTTCTGGTGTCCTTTCACATGTACTACAGCAATCTCTTGTGGCAGCAACAAATCCTCCAAGATCATGGCTACTAGTTCCTCGTGGACCAACTCCTTTCCTCTACTATTTATCATTCCCCTTTCTTTCCAGATCTTCCCAAAGGTGTGTACTACCCCAAAGGCATACTTAGAGTCAGTGTAGATTGTCCCGTCTATTCCCTTTAAATTCCTCAGAGCTCGGTGCAAGGCGTACAATTCGCACGTTTGTGCGGACCAGGCATTCGGTAGCCGTCCACTTTCCACTAATTCCCAACCAGTCTCACTAATGACTGCATAACCGTTGTGTCTCTTCCCATCTATCACTCGAGAGGACCCATCAATGTACCACCGCCTTCCTGCATGTAAGGGGGTATCCCTCAGATCTTCCCTCACTTTACTCTGGTACTCTATTATGTCTGAACAGCAGTGTTCCAGTTCCTCCTCGCCCTCCCCTTTCCAAAGGAAGTCCGCCGGGTTCTGGCAGCCCCCGACTTCTATTCGGAGGTCTTCTCGGTCTAACAATATGGCTTCATATTTCAGAATCCTTGAGTCAGTCAGCCACCTCCCGGCCTTCTGATTCAGGATAGTTCTAACCTGGTGGGGAGTAGTGACTGTCAAGGGGGCCCCGAAAGTCAACTTCCTGCTTTCCTCTACCAGCTTTGCCGTGGCTGCCACCGCTTGGACACACTCCGGCCACCCTCGGGAGACTGGATCCAGAATTTTTAACAGGAAAGCCACGGGCTTCCTTTTACCCCCCCAGTCCTGGGTCAATACTCCAAGAGCGGTTCCCTTTCTGGAGTTCACAAAGAGGCGAAATGTCTTACTAAAATCCGGCAAGCTTAAAACAGGTGCGGCCATCAATTTTCCTTTTAGGATTTCAATTAACTTTTTCTCCTCCTCCTCCCATTTTATTCTGTTGGGTGCCTCCTCAATGAGTTTTAGGTACAAGTCTTTAGTAAGGGGGGCATAGTCGTCTATCCATAACCGACAATAGCCTAAGAGTCCCAAGAACTTCCGCAACTCCCTCTTGGTCGTTGGGAGGCCTAGTTCGATTATTGCCCGCACTCTTTCCGGACTTATTCGTTTCTGTCCCTGGCTTATCAAGTGTCCCAGGTACTTAACCTCTTTCTCAACATATTGGAGCTTCTTCTGACTCACTCTTAACCCCTTCTCAGCTAGGTAATTTAACAGGGCATTAGTCCCAAGTAGGACGTCCTCCTCCGCCGGTCCGGATAAAAGGAGATCGTCCACATATTGTATAAGCTTAAGGGACGGGGACAAGGTTAGTCCCTCCAATAATTGTTCCAGAATCTGCCCGAACAGAGTCGGGGACTCAGTGAATCCTTGGGGGAGTACGGTCCACCTGTACTGTTGTTTTCTGCCAGTATCAGGATCCTCCCATTCAAAAGCAAAAAGATCCCTACTGTCCTTGTCCAGGGGACACGCCCAGAAGGCATCCTTTAAGTCTATAACACTAAACCAGCCGTGGTCCGGGGGAATTCGCCCCAGAATAGTGTATGGGTTCGGTACCACAGGGTGCCGTACTTGGACAATTTTATTTACCTCCCTTAGGTCTTGGACCATTCGGTAGCTCCCATCCGACTTCCGGACCGGCAGGATGGGGGAATTGTATCGTGACATACAGGGCTCTACCAATCCATCTTTTATTAGGTCTTCCATAACTGTCTTCAGGCCCTGCCTCCCTTCCCAAGAGATGGGGTATTGGCGCACTCTGACGTCGGGGCTCTGGGGCTTTAATTTTACCTCCACAGGTCGAATTGCGAGTCCCCCCCGGTTCCCTTTGGCGACCCAAACCCTAGGGTCTATCTCTGTCAATCGGGACTCACTAAGGTATGACATGGTAACGGCTAATTCTTCCTCTTCTCCCATTTCTATTCGCAATCCGAAACGGACTATCAAATCCCGTCCCAACAACCCATAGGGAAGATGGGGGAGGTGAAGGAGTTCAACCTGGAGTTCCTCCTCCTCCAGCCGCAAGGGTTGTGGTTCGAATATTCTCGCACTAAAAACCCCACCCTTAACTCCTGAAATGTTTAATGTTTTAGCTTGGAAGCCAACCCCCCTCGGATGGAGGGGAATTGAGGACCTGCCAGCGCCTGTGTCAACTAAGAAGGTAACATCTTGTCTAAATGGGCCCACCCGTAAATTTACCAGGGGTTCTTGGTAGGCCCGTGTTCCGATCCTCCCCTGACTTCCCTAATCCATTTGTTCACACTCCATTTCATACATCCCTTCTCTTTCCCTTTTAAACTCGGGACAATCCCTTTTGAAGTGTCCCAGTTTCCCGCAATGGTAACATCCGGCCTTCTGAGGGCGCTCAATTCCATAAGATCCTCCTCTCTCACTTCTGCCCCGTCTCGCTTCTCTCCCTCTCCAACTTTTCTTCGACGTTCCTCTTTCCACCCCAGAATCTCCCTCCCCCATTCCGGTGGACTTACAAGCTTCCCGTACGGCTGCCACCATCATTTTTGTCTTATGTTTCTCCCTTATTACATCCCTCTGAACGTACACCTTCTGTGCTTCCCGTAATAATTCTGCAACATCCTTTTCAGCCCAATCCTCCACTTTCTGTAATTTCTTCTGAATGTCAGGCCATGACTTAGTCACAAAGTGCACCTTCAGCATGCTCTTGCCTATTTCCCCATCAGGGTCTAAACCTGAATACTTTCGCATGGACTCCCGCAAACGGTCTAAAAACTCACTCGGGGATTCATCCTTTTTCTGTCCAACTTCAAATGCTTTTGCTAAATTCCGCTGTTTGGGCACGCAGGTTTGGATCCCCCTGATTATAAGGCTTCTGAGGTCTGTCATATTGGCCCGTCCCCCTGCGTCGTTATGATCCCACCGGGGGTCCTCATAGGGGTACTTCTGCTCTCCACGCTGAGGGCCGTCCTGATGCTCCCTATCCCAAATGGCCATTGCACTATTCCGGATCATAACAATTTCATCGTAATTAAATAGTATTCTCATCATGGCCTGCAGTTCAGCCCATGTGTATATACTAGGCCCCAGAAATTGGTCCAGTTGTATTCCCACACTGACGGGGTCGTCCAGTAGACGGGGTAGTTCATTACGGAGATGCCGGATATCCCCAGAATTTAAAGGTTGTACTACGAACCCGGTCCGTTCGTTCCCAAACGGCACCTCTCGTAAGGGGTTCAGCTGTTCAATATTATCACTCCTCCCAGCTCTCAATCCCTCTTCTCGACCTCTCCGCATCTCGAGTCGGACTGATTTCCTAGTGCCTGGGGTGAGTTCTGTGCCCCCTCCTGTACACCCCCCAGCAGTCCCTTCCTCACTGGTCGTAGCCTGCTGGGACTCGGAATTATCCATCGCAGGAGGGAGGTCCGCGCTGGACGCCTGGTCGTGCGCGGGTGGTATATATGGGGGCGGGGAAGACGGTGGCAAACCGTCGGTGAGGATGTCCCAAGACTTCTGGGGCTTCCTCGGGTCTGTTTGGGGAGTCAGAGGATAGAGACGCGTGGGACTCTCGCCGTCGCCCGCCAACCAGGCGGCGGCATATTTGCTCTCCTCTGGGTCAAACGGTTGTTTTCTGTTAACATATACATTTCGGATTTGACACACCCAGTCTTCATCAGACCCATACTCGGGCCAAACTACCGAGGGGGCGCGGATAGGTTCTTTGGTCCATATAAAACAACAATATTTTATCATGGTCTCTTTCTTTAAGTCCTTCGTTCTACTACTGTCCGTCCATAGACTTAACTTCCGACCTAATGGACTATCGGGGGGTATTTCTTTCCCATTTGCAGTCTTCCCTGACTTTTCCTTAGTAAATCTAGAAGTCTGATTTCCCATGGTTTATCTTCGGTCCTGGTCTTAAACGCCCAAAGCGTTTTCACAGATGACCGTCAAAACCACAATTTCCCGTGGTTTATCTTCAGTCCTGGTCTTAAACGCCCAAAGCGTTTTCACAGATGACCGTCAAAACCACAATTTCCCGTGGTTTATCTTCAGTCCTGGTCTTAAACGCCCAAAGCGTTTTCACAGATGACCGTCAAAACCACGCGGCCAACAAGGAAGAACAAAAGAATCTCTTACCTTGATCCGTGCACGGAGTTGTCTGGCCTTTTTAAATGTGTGTACCCCCGTGTATAGTCACTAACCGGTCGTCCCAGCACTCGTCCGTGTGTTCCTTTTCCAGGATTCAAAATTATTTTTAAATGAGCCGGGTCACATCGTCCCTTGGCCGACGGCCAACGGACCAAGCCGATCAGTGAGAAGTATAAATATATACTAGACGCGTCTTTGTTGTAATCAGGCTTGATCCGTGAGCCGAAGAGACTGCCCCCCCCGGCAATAATTATTTCATCCCGGACGAGCCCCCAATTGTGCGAGATAGGTAGCTATCCAGCCCCATCTACGGCACTTTTCATTTCCCTTCCCAGGAACAAAGACACGGAGGAGTCAGTCCAAAACTTTTCATTCAACTTTGCAAAGTCGGGTGCTGTTCCCAAAGGTACACACACACAAGCATAGTAATCTCCACACATTATATACATGTATATGTGGGCTGGGTTTACTACTGCTGCCTTGACCAACGAGTGCTCGGATTCCGCACTGTTTTCCTTTTTTGGGTTCTGGTGCCTGGGATTCTTTTATCATTCACTTGGCCAATCAGTGTTTGAGCTTCCCGTTCTTCCCTTATATGGATGATGTTGTACAACTGTGGTTAAGGGCGGCCTCTCAACTATCGAGGAAAGCTGTTACAACTGTTTCATTCATATAAACGTGGGGGAGGTCCGGCAACAGTTTCGAGTGTCTGCTTGTGTTTACTATGAGGTAGAAAAGACTAAAAGGCAGCTAACCGTTTAAAAATTACACTACCCCCTACAAAATGTGCTGCAGGAAAAGCGCAGCAGGTCAGGCAGCCCTTCCTGAAGAAGGCATTATGCCCGAAACGTTGATTCTCCTGTTCCTTGGATGCTGCCTGACCTGCTGCGCTTTTCCAGCAACACATTTTCAGCTCTGTGAGGATAAGGGTCATTGTATGCTATCTGGTCCCTCACACTCAACATAGCACCGACACCCGAACAAGGCTCATGCTCCACCACTCTCACTCTTGCATGCAGCACCCCCCCCCCCACCTCGGCCGTGTCTCTTTCCTTTGTAATATCTCTCCACAGGTTGTAGAATGCTCCGGAGAATGTTGATTATGGAATGTTCCAGATAATATTCCTAATAATTCCCAGTTTCAGGAAAATGACACTGCCGCAGTGTGTAAAACATTAGGTGAAGTAAAGAGTGTTTTTTTTCAGTCATATGCAATTAAAATCCATCATGAGTCCATTTAGCCCTTCAAATGTGCTGTACCATTTAATAAGATCGGGGGTGATCTGACTGTCTCCTGAGCTTCACATTGCAGGAACTTTCAATCCTTCAGCCCCCTGGTTTCCTGTCACAAACCAGACGACACTCACGCATTTTCTACCCTGGATTTCTTCAAGCATGTGTTTGGGAGGCATTTCCCATGGGGACCAACCCTCCAAAAAATATGTTCCATCAGCTTTTTACTTTCATACAATGGTTAGCATGTTTACACAGACCAATCAAAAATGTACTCACTTTGTATAGTTATCGACATCTAATCACAATTAATAATTCTGGTTATTTCGCTCGGTTCAACTTATTCAAGCAAAGATATCATCCAATCAACTCTCTCGTTATAAAGTACAAATTCCAGCGGAGATTATTTTTCTCCTCAGTCATTATCTTGACCGTTAACTGAATTGTACCTTTTTTTTCCTTCTTATCAAAGTTTATATTTTACTTTGACTTTGGCTATTTCTTTTTATAGCAGTTACACAATCTCGCAATATGTTGGCTGGATGACTGGCTTATGATGCAGAGGAACGACAACAGCGCATGTTCAATTCCCCACACAGACAGAGGTTGCCACGAAGGGCCCACCCTCTCCACATCATCCTGTCACCCAAGGTGTGATGACCTTTAAGATAAATCATAATTTGTGGTCTCACGAAAGAGAAAGTGGTCCTTTGTGACTCTATTCTATCCATGTTAACATTTTAATTTTTTCAAAAATATTTTTATTCAGAGAAAATCTTTTTAATGCTTCAGTGAACCAATAAGTACCCAACTGAAAAAACAACGCAAATTGAACACAATTACACCCATGTGCATGTACATAAGAAAAACAAGGTAAATCAATGGACCGAAGAAAAATTTAAAAAAAAGAATACTAGAACTCATTGTAACAAAACTGTAGCTCTCAAACTTCAAGAGCATTAACTAATACACGTTCATTTGTTTGTAATTACTCCTCTCTGGACATTAGATTCATTAGTCAAGTTCGTCACAGCTATATACAAGTCCTTATTAGAGTGGCAGATCAGCCTGTACCTTGGTAATTCAAAAAGGGCTGCCATGTCTTATAAAAAATCCTCTATTTACTGGAGCAACATACCTTTAAAAAAGTTCAAAGAGCTATGCTCCATGACGAGATTACGACAAACCAATAGACCCAGGGGTTTTTCAGACACCCAACACAACAGAACTTTTCTTTTTCTGAACACAGAGACTGAGGATATTGAAGTATTCTTTCCTATTCACATCTGAGTAAGGTAGACTGGGCAGGCCCAGGAAAAGGGAAACCTGACCCATCTCCAATTCTGTCCGCAAGATCCTCTCCATCCCAGCGAACACACCACTCCTATAGCGCCGGTGGAAGGTCAACAATCAATGAGTAAGAGTGTCCATAGTCTTTTTGTATTTAATACATACCCCCACCTTGAATATTGAGAGAGTATCTGGGGCCAGATAGACTCTATGAAGAATCTTAAACTACATGGCAAGAGTCTTCTCACAGATCGAAATCCTTCTTGCTTTTTCACAAATATCCTCCCCTGTGTCCGAGGAGATCTGAACTCCCAAAACTCTTTGCAGACCTCAGAAAGGCACAACGTCTCGTCTAAGGAGCCACTCTCCAACAAATGATAAAGGGTACTGACAGAGAGTGTGTTCTTAACAATAAGCAGCCTCTTCTCTGTATCGGATCTGTACGGGTCTGTTAAAAGCGTGGTTCTTTTCTGAATAACATCTCTGATCTGATAAAAAGAAAACAGAAGAGATCTCTACTCGGTAGTCTATAGTTACGACTAATTTGATCAAGGGACATCCATGTTTCTCCCTCAGATAAACCATCAAAGCAAGATACACCCACGAGTTGTCCATAGTTTAAACATGGAATCCAGTATTCCCCATCGGAAACATGGTACACCACGTTTTGGGGTAAGAAATGAGGTTTGGCTATGTTGCCCTCGATCGGACACGTTGCCCTTCCTACTTTAAAATTATTGATATTTATTGGGAAATGGCAATACTTCGTAACTGTCCTCATTTTGTCTATGAGTAGCCGACTAATAAGAGGGCACTTTGCCTGAGAAGCTTCCATATCTAGCCATATTGACGCCGAAACCTCACTAACATCGGGTAAAGAAGAGCTTAATTGATGGCTTTTAATATCCGGGACATCTACTCCCCACAAACTGTGGGGTCGTCTTAATTCGGTTAACTTGATAAGGGGTCGCTTATGGTGACAAATCAGCTACATCATCCATTTAGTCTCCTAAAAGTCTGTCTGGGAAACATCAAAGAAAGCATTCACACAGATTTTAGCAAACAAGGCAGGGAATTAATGTTACTAAGAGTTATCTGACCCAGCCAGGATATTGGAAGTGTCGCCCAGCTTCGAAGGTCTTGTTTAATTTTGTCAAACAAATGGACAAATCACACGTTAAATATAAGTTCAAAGATAGGATTAATGAATATACGTAAACAGGGAACATCCCCATTTCCCCCTGGGACCATTGAAAAGGAAATCAGGATTCTTCCACGGCATCAGGTATTTCCCTGAGTTCGCCCAGGGGCAGGGTCTCCGACTTTGTAAAATCAATAGTATAGTCGGAAAAGGCACCAAACGAACTGATGCATTGTATGAGGTGGGGTACAAAAGCTGTGGGATTTACCAAAAATTTAAGACCATCATCTGCAGACAATGTAATCTTACGTGACTTCTGTCCCACTTCTGGGGCAGATACGTTGGGGTCCCTGCAGATGGCCTTCGTCAGTGGCGCAATCACCATCGTATGGCATAAACAACCTTGTCGACTGCCTCTAGAAATATTAATTTTACAGGATCGTACACAGAGGTTAACTTGATAAGGGGTCGCTTATGGTGACAAATCAGAGCTACATCATCCATTTAGTCCCCTAAATGTCTGTCTGGGAAACATCAAAGAAAGCATTCACACAGATTTTAGCAAACAAGGGAGGGAATTCATGTTAATAAGAGTTATCTGACCCAGCAATTTGATAAAAACTTTGCCGAGACCAAACCATTCTAATGTATAGAAGAGATACAGCTACTCAACCCAAGCAAATGCCTTCTCTGGATCTAAAGAGATCATTAATACCTGCTTAATTTGCTGTTGGCACGCTTGGATCATATTGAGTAATCTCCTAACATTATTGGAATATCTGCAGCCTTTCATAAACCGGTTTGGTATACTTTGACAATGGAAGGATAAATAGTTTCCATCCTTAATGTAAGGAACTCAGATAGAATTTTGAAATCAACATTTAGATGTGAGATGGGCCTATAGGAAGCACAATCTTTCGGTGTCTTCCTTTTCTTCAAAATAGGAGAGATATGAGCCTCTCTTAAGGATGGTGGGACACAGTCGTAACTGTGTGAGTGACGAACATAGTCAGCATCGGCGCTGCCAACAGGTTTATAAATTCCTCATAAAGCTCACGTGGACATCCGTCAGGACCGGGTGCCCTTTCGCATGGAAGCTGCTTTACACCCTCCAGCACTGACAATGGTGCATTAAGGCAAGACGCTTATTTGGGGGTTACCCCTGGAAGGTCCAAGTTCTTGAAGAAAGGTTCTATCTTGATTCATTTATCCCCATAATGCTCAGTCTGATATAATTCAGAGTAAAATCTCCGAAATGCTGCTTTGATGTTTATGGGATCGGAAAGGGTCCCAGTACCTTCCCTAATTGAGGTAATGGCTTTGGAGCTCTCTTTATCATCGCAAGATAGGCTAACTACTTGCCCAGTTTATCACCATGTTCAAACAGCCTTCGTTTTGCAAACGTAAGTACCTTCTTGGCTGTCTGTGTGAGCATGGAATTCACTGCAGACCCAAGCGTTGTGATCCTCTGCAGCCTAGCTACTGAGAGTCTATCACAGTGTGCCCTCTTGGCTGCCTTCAACAGTGCCTGGAGCAAGCGTTCCTGCTCCAGCTTCTGCCGCGTCCTATGGAATTATTCCTTTGGCATAAGCCTTAGCAATTTTCCATAGAATGGATGTGTTACTGGTTGAATCTGAATTAATGGTTAAGAGAGATCTGAATTCATTACAGAAACACTCAATGTACTTACTATCCTTAAGAATAAAGGCATTCGCCAGTGTCTCGCACCTGCTATATTGCCCTTAATCTTAACCAGTAAGTATGCCGCAGCATGGTCAGAATTGGTAATATTCCCAATTGTGCAGAAATCCAATGAATCGAAGATTGCTGCAAGGTGAGGAAGAGATCAACACTAGTGTTGTATTTCTTCCGGTTAAAGAAGTAAGTAAAATCCCTATTTATGAGGTAGATCTGCCTCCATACATCCTCCAGCCCCACTTCCACACAAAACTCCACTAATTGCTTAGATTGGAAAGATGGTGCTGGGAGCCTTTGGGCATGCTGTCCACAGTGGGTGCAAAAGACAATTGAAATCTCCTCCTACGATAATGTGCTGCGAAGAAAGATTACTTAATTTGGAAAATGCATCTGTCAGGAATTTACGGCAGTGAGCCGGGGGCAATAAACATTCAAACTACTGCTTTCTTCCCCATATATCTTTGAGGGTTATGATCCTCCCGTGGGTGTCTAATACAATTTAGTAATTTAAATGAAAGATTCTTCCTCACCAGCATGGTTTCTCTCCTATTCCTAGTGTTAAAAGACTAGAAATAAACCCGATCAAACCCACCTTGCTGTCATGTCAAATGTTCCTTGACATCAAAGTGCATCTCTGCAATACGACAATATCCACCCTCTCATTTTTCTTAACTGGCGAATGGCTCCCCTTAATGTTCCAGATACACCATTTAACCACGACATTAGCCAGTACACACTGAAACAATATTTGAAATCCAGAGAGGAAGAACTCAAATTACAAATCACTGAGCACCGATGAAAAAGAATCATAGAGCTTAAAAAAAACATACAAACTAAAGCTACTGCAACTAACAAGCTCTCAAAACGTTCCAAAACTAAATACATACAAATACAAAAAAAAAGATACAAAGTGGCAATGGCACTCAGGAGGGGCATTTACCCTCCACCGACTGGGGGCATTTGCACGTCACAAATCTCTATCTTCTGCGTCATTATCAATACTGCATCCAGGGCAATTAATCACAAACATCTGGACTGAACTGCTCTTAGGTAGGCATTCAGTCATCATGATCAACTTCACAACTCCCTCCAGCGTGAGCCGAACCCGACACACAAACTAAGCAAGAGAAAAACGAGTAGTATGACGAATGAAGAAGTTAAAAGTATGTACTCTACCCATCCCCGACTATAATTTAACACTGCTTAATACCAGAAACGGTCAACAAACTTTCTTTTAAAAAAGATAAACAAGTTTATCGCTTTCCATTAACGCATCCAGCCTACGTTCAAGTGTCCACAAAGTTTTCTCATCCTCTGGAGAGTCAGTGGATCTATTGAAAGATCCACTAGTGCATACAGAGCACCGCTGAGTTCATTAAGGAATACTGAATCTCAGGTTCCCTTAATCTTCTCTTCATATCATCAAAAGATTTTCTTTTCTGAATCACTGCCGCTGAAAAGACCTGGAAGAACTTTATCCTGTAGCCCTCTTCGGCTCTCTCCCCTGTGTTCTGGAAGCTTCCCTAAGTCTTTGTTTGTACCTGCAACGATGTAATCGCACTTGGACAGGGTGAGGGCGTTGGTATGAGCCTGACCTGACCACCGTAACCCGATGAACTGTCTCACTCTTCACCCGTCCCTCTTCAGCTTCGAAGTGAATGAATCTCTGCAGCCAGTTCTTACAAAAAACCTCACTGCCTGATCACCTTATGTCCGGTCCAGCAGACCGATTATATGAACATTCTTCATCCTACCCCTGTTCTCGAGGTCAACACATTGTTCAGTTAAGTTATGGACTTATTTTTCAAGGATAAGGATCCGCTCCTTACAGGAATCGATCACAGTCTCTGCCCCTGCAGTTTGGCTCTCGACCTCATCCGTTCTGTTTCCAATGCTTTCAAGTTGCTGTTCATGTTTTTGGAGCACTGCTGAGAGTGGTTCTATCCTCCTGCTGAATTTTTCTTCAATCATGGATTCAATCATTTCACATAACTTGGTGAACTCGGTGACCAAGTCCTGGTGAGTAACTCGGTCCATTGAACGAGCAGACGGTGTTACAGGTGCGGCCACAGGCATGTTCGATGCTTCTGATGGGTGCGTTGCGTGTTGGGACTTACTCGATCCTTTCCCATGTTTTGTCATTTCCACTTGACAAAACGGGATTAGTAAGGATTCTATAGCTCTTTTAGTGTTCAATTGTAAGTAAATGACTGTGGTGGGATGGGTAGAGCATTATTGTGGTACAGAGATCAGCAAAGCTGACCTTTCAGATCGCTGCCATCTTGCTTCCGCATTAAAACTTTATTGATGTTATCATTTCATTTAATTCCTGTATATTCTGGAGCCGTGCCATTCAGTACCACTGTCTACATTTTCCCCAACACTGCACATTGCTGCCCACTCCTTGATAATCCCACTCCTCGATAATCCGTGATTCGTGAACCTTGCCTCAAAAATATTCGCTATCTCTGCCTCGAATGGTCTGCAGGGAAGAGTGTTCCAAAGACTCACTGCACCCTGAGAAAACAAAATTAAACAGACTCATTGGTGTGCGAGATTAGTTTTATTTTTGCATTCTTATCTGAGAAAGGACATAGTAACACTGGAAGCAATTCAGAGGTGATTCAATTCATTTATTCCATGCGTGAAGGGCTGATATTATGGAGACGTTAAGAGTTTACCCTTGGAGTGAGAGCTGATCTTATTGAAATATACAAAGCCTTGAGGCGAGTGAACCAGGTATCTACTGACTGGGAGTTTGTAGAGCCCAAACTTGATGCTGTTGTCATTGAACCCCTACAGTGTGGAAGCAGGACATTCCACCCATCGAGTCCATACCAACCCACCAAACAGTATCCGACCAGACCTGTCCCCCTACTCTATCCATGTAACCCTGCATTTCCCATGACTTACCCACTTAACATTCACATCGCTGGTCACTCTGGGTAATTTAGCATGGCCAATCAAACTAAGCTGCACATCCTTGAACTGTGGGAGGAAACTGGAGAACTGGGAAGAAACTCACACAGACATAGGAAGAATGTTCAAACTCCACACAGAGTGTCGGACGAGTTTGGAATTGATATCAGCTCCTTGCTGATATGAGGCAGCAGTGCTAACCACAAATCTAACATACTGCTCCATTAGGCCTATTAGTTACCTGCGGCTGATGAAAGAAATCTGCCTGACTTGTTCCTATCACTGAACCTGACCCCGTCTGAGACATTTATCATTGGTCATATCATCAACCTCGTTACATTTAAAATGTGTCGTGGCAGTGGCGGAGCGGTACTAGACAAGGAAACAGTGACACCCTCCAAACTCAGTCAGAACCGGAGTGAGGAAAAATTCACAAAGTGGGATTTCATTCAAGTGGGAATTCATTTCCCCCGAAGTTTGGAATGGCTGAATCTTTATATTATATCGAGGCTGGCTTTGTCTGATTTTCCATAGACAGGTGAATCAGGGATAATAGTGCATGGAGAGAAAAGTGCAGCTGGGACCACAATGAGATGAGCCATGACCTTATTTACTGGTGGGGTAGTGTCAAAGGGCCATTTAGCCCACTCGTGCCCCTCAGCCCTATGTTCTGATGTTCCATTCAGCCCTTCAGACCTGCTACACACAGGCAGCTCGAAGCCACGCCGATGGTTAGGTGTAGTTTCGGAAATGCACTTGGAAATTCCAGGCTTGGTCAGGAAGTGGCCCCCAGCTGCATCCTTTTTTCCATGCTTCCTACTCTGTAAGTTCTGCTCTGGAATTGCTTTGAATGCAGTTCCCATATCCCATCCAGGGTTAATTCATGCAAATTTTCTCCTCTCCCCAATGCAACATTGTACAACACGCCTTCCAGGAAAATAACCAATTACTTTCCAAAAGCATGACATAAAAAACTAAGAAGTAGGAACATGAGACAACTATTTGGCCCCTCAAAACTGAACTCTCATTCAATAAGAACATGGTTGATCTACTTCCGGGCTCAACTCCACTTTCCTATCCAATTCCTTGTATCCCTCCACAACTCCCTGTGTTAGGGAATTCCAGACATTCACTACCTTCTGAGAGAGTTCATCATTTTTCACCTCAGATTGAAATCGATGTTCCTTATTCAGTATCTACCACCTCGAGTTCGAGATTGAGGGGAAACACCTTCTCAGCATCGACCTTGTCAAGCCCCCTCTGTATCTTGTACATTTCAGTAATACCAACCTCATTTATTTCAACGACAATGAATAATCGCCTCACCATTTTAAATGTATTCAATAATTTAACCCTTCCACCTCAGGAAGCCGCCTCATGAACGAACCTAGTTACTTGCTGCATCAGCATGCTGACGTTACGTTTCATACTCAGGAACACTCCAATCCCTTTGTACTACTCCTTTTTTGGAAGTCCTCTTCATTAATTAGCAGCCTGCATTTTGGTTCTCAAAGTCATCCACTAACTCCAATGTATATTGCACTCAGCTCCCTCCATCAGGCTATCAGTATAGATTGTAAATAACTGATGTCATCGGTCTGATATTTGTGGTAATCCAGTAGATATGTCTTTATCATAAAGATCCATTAATACTGACTCTCCGATTACTATATGTTAAGCAACCATTATCCCATGCAAATATATTATTCATCATACTACAAGCCTCTGTCTTGTGTCAGAATGTTTATTGTGTGATACCTTGTGAAAACTTTCTGGAAAGCCTCATGTTGACCAGTTGCCTTTATCAAATCTGCCTGTCACTTTCTCAGGGATTCCTGATGAAAGGCTCCTGCCCGAAACATTGTTTTTCCTGCTCTTTAGATGCTGCCAGACATGCTGTGCGTTTCCAGCATGACTCTAATCTTTACATTCTCATGGATCTCCAAAAAAGAATTTGTGTGATTTTACAGAGCAAAAATAGTTTCCCCTTCACAAAACTATGCCAACTCTGCATGAAACTTTTCTCAGTGCCCTGCAATTCCTTTCTTAATAACAGGCTCTAGCAGATTCCAAGCAAAAATTGTTAGGCTAAATTGTTCCTGCGTTCTGACTCATTCCTTTCTTGAAGACAGGCGCCACATTGGAGGTTCCCCAGTTTTACTGGAACACTCCTGTAATCCAAAGAGTAATAGAACAATTCACACAATGCCTCTAGTCACTCTGTGACCACTTCTTTTAAAATTAACTATGAATTACTGCTGACCTACCTACCCTTATTCTTATCTGCTAGCTAAATACCTTGTACCTTTTGTTAGAGACAGTTCAATAACTTCACTCCTGTTACCATTTTGTCCATACCATTGACATGCTTACAGTACTTTCCCCATGAGGAGTGATTTAAAATACTAGTGTAAATTATCTGCTTGTTCCCTGTGGCCAGTTCTCCAGTCACACCCTCCTAATGGCCTCAATGTACTTTCCTCAGTTCACTTCCCCCTCAGCTCACACACACATCTTCAAGCTTTTTTTTATGTTGACAGAAAAGCTCATGATGCTTGTTTTAATATTTCTTACCAATTTATTACATCATCTCTTTTCGTACATTTTCCTCAATTTCTACATCCATACAGTTATATCGTGCACGAACAGACCCTTTGGTCCAACTTGTCCATGCTGACCAGGTTTTCTACATTAAACTAATCCCATCTACTTGCACTTGGCCCATATGCCTCTAAACGTTTCCCATTCATATGTTGGTCCAAATGTCTTTGAAATATTGTAGCTGTACAAGCATCTCCCACTGTTCCTCTGGCAGCTAATTCCATACAGACATCACACTCTTTGTAAAAAATGTTGCCCCTTCGTCCGTTTCAAGTTTCCCCTCTTTCACCTTAAAGCTATGCATCTGTGTTTGAACTCCCCGATCCTGCAGAAAAGACCTTCGATATTCACTCTATCCATGCCTCCGATGATATTATAAACTTCTAGAATGCCACCCTTCAAACTCGTACACACCATCTGATACTAACTTCAAGATCAAACATTTAATGATAAACACTGCAAATGTGCAAGAATAATAAAAATGACAGGTGTACAAAACAGCCCAATCTTCATACTGTTAGTTTTGCTCTATGTTACAAAACTAAGGCAGCATGAAACTCTTACTAGTGCCAATAAGAGGACAAGCACCTGAATTCCATAGCGTGAAGGCAGTGATGATGTATACCGGGAAAACGTATAGATCTAGATCTATATAATACCACATTGTCAACATTCTCTCTCCTGTTCTCCCTATGGCCCTGTGTGGTTGTGTCTTCTTTATCTTACACTCACCGAGAGAGAACCCCTTTCCCCCATTCACACCTTAATTTCAACCCATTTTGCATCATCTTCTCGTTCACCACTGCTTATAGCCCGTTTATCTTTTGCCACGCCCTCTTTTCCAAGTCACCCATCCCCCATCTCCGGCAAGGGATTAAAAATCCCAGTGTCCAACCCTTTTCAGTTCAGAACAAGTCACATTGGACTTGTTACGCTAAATCTGCTTCTCTGCTTCTGCAGATTGTGCCAGACCTGCTGATGCTCTTCAGAAACGAATAGGCACAGCACAAACTTTCAATGAAACAAATAAATATGGAAACTGGAAATAAATACAAAATAAATACAAAAGTTGCTGATGAAACTGTAGGCTTTTTAGAGGGCCACTGGACTCGGAAGATTAACTCTACATTCACTCCAGAAGATGCTGCCAGAGCTGCTTTATTTCCTCAGCAATTTCTGTTTTTGAACAAGTTCCAATGACGTGTTTGAAAGCTGCTCAAACGCCCTGTCCAACACGGAGCGCCCTACACTGGGAACTGAAGTGCACACATTCATTTGCTCAGAAACTGCACAAGGCTGACACCACAGAGCTCTTAATCATGTCAGGGAGAAAACCAGAGGGAAACACATTCAATTCAAACGCAGATGGCACGACAAGCAAGGAAAAGATTCAGATGAATATGTTAAAGGGTTTGAGTAATGTAACCTATTGGAAGCATGACACCAAGGGGAACCCCCAGCAGAATGAGAATATTAAAATGAAAGTATTACTGCATCAGAAAACAGGCAAGGTCACTGAGTACACCACTGATGGGTGAATGGGTCTCGATGTGAACTGGGGGACAGTCAGTAGAATTGAATTGCAGATATTGCAGCTCAAACTGGGCTTTCATGTGATGCTGTAGATAACAGCAGCAACAGAAGCAGGATTGTATTCAAACATAATCTGTAACATTTTCCCCAGGATATAACAACAGTCTACCATTACCATCAAGCCGAGCGATGGTTCAGTGACGAGTGTGGGTGAACATGCCACGGTCAGAACCATGTGTGACTAAAGCTGATCACAACCCATGACAGTTACCGCACTTGAATGGTTTCATTCCAAACAGCAGAACTAACATCTGATAGATAGGACGAAATGATCCCAAGACCAACAGATCAGATCTAAGCTCTGCAGTCCTGCCACATCTAGACATAAATGTCAGTGTACTATTTAAAAACTTACTGGAGAAGAGGACTCCAGAAATATCCCCATCCTAAATAATGGAACAGCCCTGCACCTCAGTGAAAATGACAAGGATGTAGTATCTGCACCATCCTCAGCCAGAGGTGTTGAAAGGATGATCCACCTCATCCTCGCCATGATATCCACAGAATCACAGATGGCAGTGTTCACCCAATTCGATTCGCTGTATGTGACATGAAGAAACCGCTGAACACAGTAGATACGACAAAAGATTATTGAGCCTGACAGCATTCCTGCAATAGGACTGAAGACTTATGCTGCACAACAAGCCATGTACCTGGGGAAGTTGATTCATTCCAGCTCCTTGACAATGTGGAAAATTACTCAACTATTTCCAGTCCCTAATAGGTGAATAATTGCATTCTGACCATTTAACACCCCCTCAGTCTGTTCACGATAATCAAATTGGTGGGAGTTCTTTTTCACAGGGCTGTCAAGCAGTCCAGAAATAACCCGCTCAGTGTGTTTCCAATAGGTTCCTATGTGGAGACGGTGCTGTTGTGGAAATGTCACTGGATTACTAATCCAATACAGGATAATGCTCTGGCAGCTGGTGGAAGTTAAAGACAATTAATTAAATATCAAGATCAAGAATCTGGTGATTGTTACAGTGACCATGTATCCAATGTTGATTGTAAACTTTGATCTCCTTCCCCAACGTACTTTCAGGAAGTGAATCTCCAGTGCTTTCCTTGTATGGCCTAAAAGTACTCCAGACACACAGACATGTGATAAACTCTTCAATGGTCCCTGAAACGGCCAAGCAAGACACTCTATTGTATCACACTGCTCTGAGGTCTGAAAGGAAAAAAACAGACAGAATACCCGACACCAGCCTCGATATCAGAAAAGGGAACGGGAATCACAGTCCTGTGGACCCTGCAGAGACCTCCTTCCTAACATCTGAGAGCTTGTGACAACATTTACAGAGCTTTCCCACAGACTGCACAGAAACATCGGGAAAGGTCATACAACGCATTGAGCCTTCCCCATTCTAGTTCATGGAAAAAATCTCCTCAATGCAGTTTTCCCGACACAGTGTTCATATCTATTAATATGTTTAAACATTGTGAAATATGAAATAAGAACTGTTGTTGTTCCTTCAGTCCACAAATCTTGCTCCTCGATTCAATATATAGGCAGTTCTCTGATAATGCGTATTTATTAAACTGATTTGACTGCAATGCGATTCGTGAATTGCACACCTTTTTTCTATAAAGTGAACTCCCGCTCACTGTGACGCGATGCCTTGCCAGGCACCAGCTGAACAACAAAACCCAGTTTCAGGATCCTCTGTCTGCCAAATGCACCCTATGAGTGTTCAGCTAAAATAGGAATGCAATCCGCTCTGCAAGCTTTGAACCTGAGCTTGAAACAGGGAATTGCTCTCTCCAATTAGAAGGAATTTTATTTCAAACCGGGGGAGAATCTGCAGGAGAACTGGAATTCCATGTTGGCATCACATAGTCAGTCAGTCCTGCGCACTTGCTGGTGAAGACCTTGGTGAAAGGTACAGGGATGTAGCCAGTGACTGCATTGTCATCATTAGCACTATTTCATTACAATATATGATTTAAAGGTTTAAATAGACTGTGCCACTGCGTGTTAGACTAACTTTATTTTTTTGTTTTTCACTGATATTTTGCAGTTCGCCCATTATCCTCTTTTCCCCATAGACCACATCATTAATATTGCATGATTTTCTGCAACACAGTGATGCACAGGAACACAGCTACCACGTTATTGGAGAACAACCCGTAATGGTATCTGATCCACTATCTACATAACATACCATGCTGTCTCCCTATCCCTTTAGTTTCCAGAAATCTATATTTATATTCAGTGCCTTGGTTTCCACAGCCTGGGAGATAGTACCCCAGGTTCACCAGTCTCTGAGTGCAAACATTTATTCTCATCTCAATGCAGAGTGGCCTGTCTGTACATAAAATACTGTGGTCCCTTGTTCTGATGTCCCAGCCAGGGGAATTGTCACCCCTGTTTCCAATCTGTCTCGCCCTAACAGAGTTTTATATATCTCACTGAGATCTCCACTCATTTTCCTAAAGCCCATAGAATACAGGCCCAGTCGCCCCAAACCCTGTTCCCACAACAAGCCTATCATCCCAGAGATCAGTCTGGTTATCCTTTACTGCTCTCCCTCAATGTCAGGTTTGTCCTTTATTAGGTAAGGAGACCAAAACTCCAAACAATACTACACAATGTTCCAGATGAGGTCTCACCAAGGCCCTGCTCAGCTGCAGTAAAACACCCTAACTCCTGTATTCAAATCCCCCTGAAATGAAGGTGAATACACGATTTATCTGCCTATCTGTTTTCTGCTCCTGCAAAATTGCTTTCAGTGACTCGTGCACAGGGAGATCCAGATCCTTTTCAATGTTACAGCTCCCCACTTGTTGGGTCTGTCTACACTGGTCAGCGTGCCAATGCCATTACCAGTATTGACTTCATGATTCAGATCTCATTGCAGCTTAAATTCCTTTATAGATCAACATTTATCAAACAATCCCTTTTCAGATGATAGGCTCCCGTTCTGTTTTTACAATCAAAGGTCACAATATTACATATCCCCCATAGACCATACCCCCCACCCCCCAAACCCATTGCTCTCCGTGTGCCATGTATTTACCCAGACACTCCACTTGTCGCAATCAATTTGCAGTTTTTTGACATCCTGCTCACCCCCTCACAATCCGATATTGTTTAGTGCCATCAGCAAACTTGGAAATATTGAATTTGATCCACTCAACAAAATATATGATGTGTATTGGGAATAGTTGGAGCCCAAACCCCGATCCTTGCTATATCCTCCAAGCCTTTCTTTCAAAAAAAACATATTGTTTTATTCCTACTCACTGCTTCCACCCAGCTGACCCATTCTAAAACCATATTAGTCCCAGTCCCAGACGATCTGAATTTGCATAATCAGCTTGGGGCTTTATCAAAAATCTTCCTGAAAATCCAATCATATTGCATTGATTGCTTCTCCATAATTATGCTAAACGTCACTCTCACAAATATGATTCCCATTTGATCAATCTCTATTGACTTTATCTGTGCTCAATAATTTCAGTTCCAATACTTCCTGTACAACTGTTTGGTTGCTAATTTCATTCTATTCCCTTTTTCTCAACAGACTAATGTTCACTAGTATTGTTGGGAAGTTTTCTTTTTTGTTTTGTTTTCTTTTGTGAAGACATAATTAAAGTATTTGCACCATAGTTCTGCCTTTTCCCTGTCCTCAATTCTCTGGTATGAGATTGTAAGAAAGCTGCACCTTTTTCCACTTAAGTTTGCCATTGACATATTTTCAGCAGATATTACAAGTTCAATCTTACAACTCTTGTTAATATATTCTTCAGAAACCCATCAATTCCTATCTTAAGTTACTCAATGATTGACGTTTCACAGCCATCAAACACAGAAGCACAGACTTTGTGCCATCAACAATACAGCACGTTCTACATTAGTCCCACTTTCCGACACAAGACCCGTAGCCGTGAATGTAATGACATTTCAAGTGCACAGCCGTATATTTTCTAATGGTTGTGAAGTTATCATGACAACTCCTCTCTCAGGAAGGGCATTCCTGACCCCAACATCCCCTGGGTGAAAAACAAACCTCAATGTCCTCCAAGTATCAAACCCGTCACTTTAAAATGTGCTGCATTGTTCTTGGCCCTTTGAGTAAAAAGAACAGCTGCTCCCTATCCACCCTGTCCATGTCCCTCAGAATCCTATCCATCTGAATTACGGCACCCTCAGCCTTCTCTGCTCCAAACTAACCAACCCGAGCTTATCAAGCCTCTCTCCATAGCTGATATGCTCCATTCCAGGGAACATCCTAGTGAATCTCCTCTGAGCCCCCTCCACTACAATCAGATCTTTCTCGTAATGTGGTTCCCAGAACTACATACAGAACTCCATCTTGGCCAAACCAAAGTTCCGCATAGCTCTTATAATCTATGCCTTGATGAATAAAGATTATGTTTACGGTCCCTTCTGCTTTCTCAAAATTGGGCATTAACGTATTTAGTCACATTCAGGGATGAGTGGAGAAACACCCTCTGAGCTTCCTCGTGTGCTGCCAATCATTGAGTCCTCCCTGTCCAGTTCCTTCATCCAAAGTGTATCACATCATATTTATCAAGGTTACATTACATCTGCCATTGCTCTGCCCATCTGACCATTCCATCTGTATCTTCCTGTAACATAAGACCTTCCTCCTCACTGCCAACCACCCGGCCAATCTTTGTATCAAACACAAACTTAGTTGTCACACTCCCAGCACCCCCGTCTATATTCACAGCTGCATCATTTATGAATACCACAAATAATAAGGTTAATGATCACACAACACCAGGTGACAGTAAAACCGATTTATTTGGAGGCACTAACTTCGAAGCGCTGCTTCTTCATTAGGTGGTTGTGAGCTTTGAAAGCTTGAGCCTCTGAATAAACCTGCTGGACTATAATTTGGTGTTATGTGATTTTTAGGTTTGTTCACCCCAGTCCAACACCAGCACCTCCGAATCACAGCACTGATCCCTGTGATACACCATTGGCCATCGGTCTCGAGTCACACAAACAGCCTTCAACCACTTCCCTCTGTCTCCGAACACTAAGTTGATTTGCTGCAACTTGACATGTCATTAATGACTCGTACCTGTTCCCTTGTTATACATTTCTGCTTGATACACTTGCAGAATATCTGGAGATTTTCCTTAATCTTACCCTGCCAGCAGGTTTCTATGACCCTGTTTTAGGCAGTTCTCACCGAGTGATGAATTTCCTCAAAATTACGGTCTTAAGTGGCCAATCCCTTATCTTGCCATTATTTGCCTTGAATTTGGATTGGGCAGCCAGGGAAGCGTCCTGCTAATTTCTGATTTGTCATATGTTTAGTGGATTTTGTAAATTTCACTATTACCCACCTCTCATTTTTTGAAACACTAGAGAACATAGGCCGAGTTTCCTCATCAGACAATCTCGCCATCTGTGAAATTAATCTGGAGAGCGTCCATTGCACTTTTATTGTGGTCAGTATATTCTTTCTCAGATTGGGTCACCAACACTGTACCCAATGCATGCAGGTTTGCTCGCTGAGCTGGCAGGTTCATTTCCCGATGTTTCCTTACCTTACTAGGTAACATCTCCAGTGGACCTCTGGCGAAGCGATGTACATACTCCTGCTTTCTTTTTAAGGTTTCTTTGGGTTGTTGATGTCATTTCCTGTGGTGAAGTCACTTTCTGTTCCTTTTCTCAGGGGGTGGGAGATGGGGTCTAACAACGAATAGCACATCGAGGTAGACATCTGCCAGAAATACATGTGGATTCTCTCCATTGATCCTATTAATTTCTAAATATCCAATATCACATGCTGCATAATAGATTCCAACAGTTTCCCTGCAGATGTCAAGTTAATTGGTCGGCAGTTCTCCAAACTATGGCTTCTTCCCTTTATAGATGTTTTGATCCCTTCCATTAATCTATAGTGCTTGGACCACGTTTACTAACTTCCATTTATCTGGAATGGCTTCCGACCTCTGCAGAATACACAGGAAAATAAAACACAGCCATCGACAGTGCAATTAATACTTCTGTTGCTGATTTAAGTCTGACATTTTAACATGAAGTACGTCAGGTTTGTCAGGTTGAGCAATGCTCAATCCATTTACACTTTCAAATACTACCTTGTTCCTGATATAAATTGACTTTTTGTCTTCAGTTGCACAAGTGCTACATGATCACTTGGTATTACTGGCTGATTTTATGGATCTTCCTCCTTGAAGACAGATACAAAGCAACTGATTATTTTCTTGGCCATTTCCCTGTTCTTCACAATAAACTCTCCTCTCCCAATTACCAATTTCCATATTTGACCTTGCTTTTACTTTGTTTCCTTTGAAATACACATTGTAGATTTATGCAGTGTTTTTGTTCCTGTTTTGTTAGCATTCATGTTCTATTTTTGATTTCCTTATCAGTTTTATGGCCCTCGTTTCAGGACCGTGAATTTCTGAGAATTCTCAGGTTTCCACAATGACTGAAATCCTCTGAAGCCATTTCCTATAATTAATACATTTTCGAATTTGTTATGTTCAACATCATTGTGTCATTTCCCTTTTTTTGGTGCTTGTGCCTGAAATAAAAAGACTTTGCAATATTTTTATAAATTTCCTGGTCCTGACCATATATATTCAGAAACACTGCAGGAGAACATAGAAGGAATTGCCGGAGCCCTGGCTGATATTTTTGCATCATCACTGGCCTACAGGCGAAGTCACGAAGGACTGGAGGACAGCGAATGCTGTGTCCTTACTAAAGAAGGGCTACAAATAAAAACGTGGGAAATATAGACCAGTAAACGTAAAATCTGTAGTAGGTAACTTACTTGAACAGGTTCTGAGAGATAAGATATACATGCATTTGGAAAGAAAAGGTTTGATTAAGAGCAAGATTAGAGTGGTACTAGAAAAGCACAGCAGGTCAAGCAGCATCTGAGGAACAGGAAAATCAACATTTTGGGGAAAAGTCCATCATCAAACTCAGCACGTCTTTGTGCATGGGAGATCATGGCTCACAAATCTGTTCGAATTCTTTGATTAAGTGACTAGCAACGTTGAGAAGGGCAGGATGGTGTATGCAGTCTTTATGGATTCCAGTAAGGCCTTCAATAAGGTTCCACATGGTACACTGCTCTGGAAGGTTAGATCGCATGGAATTGAGGAGGAGCTGCCAAATTAGATACAAAATTGTCTTGATGGTGGGAAGCAGAGGGTAATAGTGGAAGGATGCTTGTCAGCCTGGAGGCCTGTGATTAATGGACGGGTTAGTGCTGGGTCCACTACATATTACATATATCTATGGTTTAGATGAGAATGAACAGGCATGATTTGTAAGTTTGAAGACAACACTAAAATAGGCAGCATCATGGAGACTGAGGAAGGTTATCAGAAATTTCAGAATTTATAGCAGTACCTTGATCACCTGGAGAAGTGGGCTGAGGAATGGCAAATGGGTTTTAATATAGATCAGTGTAAGTTCTTGCATTTTAGAAAGTCTAGTCAAGGTTGGAGTTTCATGTGAATGGTTGGGTCCTAAGGAGTGTAGTGGAACAGAGGGACATTGGAATTCAGGTGCATGGTTCTCTGAAATTTGATTCAGAGGTAGACAGGGCAGTGAATAAAGCTTTTGACACACTGGCTTTCATCAGTGTATATCACTGAGTATGTAAATTAGGGAGTTACTTTGCAATTATACAGGATGCTGGTGAGGCCATATTGGGAGTGTTATGTTCAGCTGCGTTCACTTTGCAATGGGAAGGATGGTATTAAACTGGAAAGAGTGCAGAAGAAATTTACAAGAATGTTGCAAGTGTGTCAATGGTCTGAGTTATTGGGAGAGGTTGGACAAGCTCGGACTTTTTACTTTAGATGTATGAGGCTGAGGGGGAATCTGAGAGAAGTGTATAAGGTCATGGGAAGGACGGACAGAGTGAATGCACTCAGTTTTTTTTTCCATGGTTAGGCAATCACGGACAAGAGGGCATCAGTTTAAGGTCAGAGGGGAAACAATAAAAGGGAACCTGAGGACCAACTGCTTTTCACAAAGGGGTGATATGCATATGGAATGATGTGCCTGCCGAAATGGTTGAGGCAGAAACAATCGCAACATTTAAAAGGCATTTGTACAAATACATGGACAGGAAAGGATAAGAAAGATACAGGGAAATGTCAGGGAAATGGAGTTCGCGTGGACGGATATTTTAGTCGGAATGGACGTGTTTGGGCCGAAGGGCCTGTCTCCGTGTTGTCTAACTCTATGACTTCAACAAACATTGCTTGCCTCCCACTGTATGTTATATTGTACTTTCCCAATTTACTGGAGGGAACTTGACCCTTTAGCCTCCAGGCTACCATGATGTTTAACCAGAACGTTCAAGCAATCTATATTCATGCAGACACCGTGTAAAATACACCTTATTAACGTCCCTATTCCTTCAAAGCTGATTCAGAGCAAGGTTATTAATTCTTCCTTTTGATCACACAACACCAAACCCAAAATAAACTGCTCTATAGTTTGCTTCACAACATACTCTTCAACCCACCTCACATACACGTACAGAATTTATTTTGCACAGCATAAGCAGTCACTTAGTAAATACAGTTTAGATGCAATTTGAGAATATCCAATAAAACCGCAGTATCCATGATACTTGCATATCTAATTTCCAGAGCATATGATGCTCAGATTTTCTGCAACCGATATATAACACATCAATGTTTGTTGCGCCTTTGTAAGTTCTACATAAACGGATTCTGTCGAATCTGAGGGACAGGTCTGTGTCATTATTAGTGATAGACTTGGACAGGACATTCAGAGAGGCTCACCTCGACGCTGAGATGATCTGAAGATATCTCCATCAATACAGGACAAGCAAAAATATCCTCCCCGCTCTGTCAGGATAATGGTCACTGAATTCTCTCTGCTCCGTCACCATCTCTGTATATCTGTGATAGCACCTACCCCAGAAAATCCTCATGCTCTATCTCCAAATAAAGCTCAGGCACTTCTGGAATAGGACAGAAATGGCCAAGCCGGGTGGTGGAGTGGCCAATATCCCCTCCCTCACCCCTCCCCCACACCCGCCATGTGGGGAGGAACCTAGTGCAAGATGAAGTGGACAGGGATGCCTCGCATGAAATTTCTGAAACATCCATGTCCCACTGACCGATGAAGGAACAGTGTTCAGTGAAAGTCAATTCTCACTGTAAACACACTGGCATTTCAAACGACAGTCCTTTAACTCCCACCCACCCCCCACCCCAAATACAGTAACCTCGCTGCATAGAGATGCCGACACAGAAATACACAGAATTATTGATATCGCCCCAATATACGAACAAAGACAATACGTACAAGGGAATAGGCATACACACACGTAGAAACACACGCAGACATATTGAGTCACACACAAATAGACACAAACATAGGTAGAAACACACAGACTGATACACAGAAAGACAAACGTAGATGCACAAATACTCAGATGACAAGCAGATGGACAAACATACGCACACGTAGACACAGATACAAATTGATAAGTTTTTTGTTTTATAACGGGCTCAAGGATTCTTGGGGGAAGGCAGGAGAATGAGGTTGAGGAACACATAAGAAATTATTGAATGGTATATCAGACTCGATGGGCCGAATGGCCTCATTGTGCTCCTTTTTGCATGCGGTACTATGCTAACAGGTATTCTCTTCCTGAGACAGCAGCAGAGGCTGGGTTTGATACATATTCGTTTGGAAAGGTTCAGTGGGAATGTGGGACAGGTTTGGAGTCCAAAATGCTTTATGTTTATTCCTAATTATTCCGTCCTTATATCTGCAAACAGGTGGTGATTTGATGTTCAGTAAACAAAGTTTTAAAATAACAGGTCCCACAAAGAAATAAGGACGTCCCTTTCACTTTAGTGTTGTGCTACCTGTGGTGTCCTCATCCTCAGGGAGCAGTGAAGACTCGTTTATAGAGTCATAGAGATGTACAGCATGGAAGCAGACCTTTCTGTCCAACCCGTCCATGCCGACCAGATATCTCAACACAATCTAGTCGCCCCTGCCGGCAATTGGCCCATACACCTCCAAACCCTTCCAATTCGTATACCCATCCCAAATGCCTCCCAAATGTTGCAATTGTACCGGCCTCCACCACTTCCTCTGGCAGCTCATTCCAATAAAGTACACCCTCTGCGTGAAAAATGTTGCTCCTTAGGTCTCTTTTGTATCTTTCCCCTCTCATCCTAAACCTATGCCCTCGAGTTCTGGACTCCCCTACACCAGGGAAAAGACTTTGCCTATTTACACTATCCATGCCCCTCATAATTTTGTAAACGTCTAGAAAGTCACCCCTCAGCCTCCGATGCTCCAGTTAAAACAGCCCCAGCCTGTTCAGCCTCTCCCTGTAGCTCGAATCCTCTTACCTTGGTAAAATCTTTGTAAATCTTTTCTGAACTCATTCAAGCTTCACAACATCTTTCCGATAGGAGCGAGACCAGAATTGCACGCAATATGCCAACAATGGCCTAACCAACGTCCTGTACAGCGGGAAAATGACCTCCCAACTCCTGTACTCAATACTCTGACCAATAAAGGAAAGCATACCTAACGCCTTCTTCACTATCCTATCTACCTGCAACTCCACTTTCAAACAGCTATGAACCTTCACTCCATGGTTTCTTTGTTCAGCTACACTCCCGAGGACCTTGCCATTAAGTGTATAAGTCTGCTCTCGACTGATCTTTGTTGGACAGGAGAGTCAATGTTTATTGGGAACAGACAGGAGACGGATGAACAGACACACTCGGATCAGCTATGAGCATTCTGAATGGTGCAGCCAAATGACTAACTGGTGCCCCTACCCGTGTGTTGTTCCCTCAATCCACCCTCGAGGCTATTACGTGGTAGGGGACCACCCCATTAAATCAGACAGGATCGATACAATGAGACAGGAGGAGACCATTCTGTCACTCTAAGGAATTGCACAGCAATATAGAATGAAGTAATTCAGCTCGTTGAGTACATTACACAGCCCAGCAGGAGGCCATTCAACACGCCTGAACGGCTACCAGGGAGCAGGGAACATTGACTCTCCTGTCCAGCAAAGATCAGTCGCTAACAGGAGATCGAGAGTAGAGACAAATGTTTATTTTCAGGCTGCAAAGCTGTAACTGATGGAGTGCCTCAGACATCACTGTGGGGTCATCAATGATCAACAATTTGTATCAAAGATCTGAAAGAAGGGGAGGGCATTGCTTGGAGCTCAATTAGCTCGTTCACCAAGATGGTTATTTAATGTGTCATCAAATGAAGGTAGTGAGTCTGCAATGTGTAACAGACAGGAAAGGTTAGTGAGCAAACCTCCAGCAGAAATAGCATAAGGTAGGTTGTGTATTTTGGCATGAAGAATAAAAGAATGGTAAACAATGTAAATGCAGAGAGATTGCAGAACTCTGTGATTCAGGCGGTTTCCATGCTCTTAGGACATGAATCATATGAAGTCAGTCTGCAGTTGCAGCAAGTGATTTGGAAGGTAAGCGGAATGATGCTGTTTTTGGCAAAAGGTGTCAGATTTAATCGCAGGAATGTTAAACTGCATCGGTACAGGGCATTGCTGAGACCACATTTGATGCACTGTGTGCTGTTTTGATACCCGAAACTAAAATGAAAGGATTTAATTATTTTCGAAGATTTTCAAAGAGGTTTCCCTTTACTCATTCCTGGAATGCGGACCTTTTGTTATGGGGGATTATCAGTTTCGATCTAAGCTGAGAAATAGTATTGAACCATCCATGACTTTCTGAAGAGTGTATCAACTGGATGCACATTATCTCTTGTCAGGGAGACTAAAGCTAGAGAATAAACTTTAAGAAAAAGATGCATTGATATTAACAGACATACTATGAAGACACCTACCAATATTTACAACTTACACAGACACCTGTAAGCATGTCATCAAATTATAAAGTGGGGACTTTTTTGCGATTGAAACGAATGCACTTTCATATAATCTATAATCGGGTTTTCCAGAGAATGTTCCAGAAGAGTACACATGGTCCAGTTTGGTGTTCAGTTGACATTATCGCATGTTTCAACACAGAGAGGGAGAAAAATGTCCCCTGCCTGAGAAGCAGCAGCCTATTGATCTCTCTCTCTTATGTTGTTCCATCTGATAGCAAAGTGTAAGACCATAAAATCCCTGTGTTATCTTTACCACTAGTGAAGGATTTCTGGTGAGAATTCACTGGTATCTCTCAACTGCCTGAAACAAAAGGAATTCAGCCAAATTCCAGAGTGAAATCCCACTCCCAGTAGCTCGTGTGAGCAGAATAACTTCAAAGGCAGAATAACATTTGGGGCACTCTATCATTTTACCATTTGTTATGAATCCAACTTTCAGTGTCTCACACTTTTCTAGAAAATGACCTACTCTGAGACCCACATCATTGGTCACATCACAAAACTGGTTGTATTTAAGATTGGTGTAACCAGTGGAGGAGTGGGACTGGAAAAGTCCGGAGTGACCTCCCAACATTGGTTGAAACACAAATGAGAAATTTTCAAAGGGCTGTTCAAGTGGCAATTCCCTTCCCCAGAAGTTTGTGGTGCCTGGATGCTTGCATTTATTCAAAGTTATATTTGGTGACATTTGACAGACAAGTGAATGTAGGAAAATGGCATACAGACAGAAAAATGCTGCTGAGACCACAATCACATCACCCATGGAATCTGTGAGTGGTGGAGGGGTGACAAAGTGTCTAATAGCCCACTCCTGCTGCTCAGCCCTATGTCCCTATGTTCTATTCAGCTCCTCACTGCTCCTGATATTAGCAGATGGAGGCCGCCTGCTCCAAATACCTGGTCCACCGGAACACAGGATATCGTTCAATCCCTCAAGACTGTCACACACGGTTTGGTTTGGTTGGAACACTAGGCTGGTTTCGAAAGACACCTTTCGTCTCTTTACAGAGCGTCTCCTCTCTGCAACTTGTGCTTCATTTGTTGGTCATGTTGGAGACCCAGATTCACTGTGAATACAGTTCCCATACCTCATCCTGAGATGACTCACAAAATACTTTATTCTCTGTGACTGCAACATTCAATAACAGAACGTTCAGGAAAATTACAATTATTAACTTTGTAATTACAGAATATGAGAACATAAGAAGCAAGATTAGGTGACTCGGACGGTCAACCCATTGTATACCATTATGGCTGACCTACTGTTAGCAATAACTGGTCTTTAATGCCCAATTCTTCACACCCTTTAACTCTCTGACAGGCCAGAAATTCATGTACCACCTCTTTGAATACTTTCAGTGATGTAACCCTCCTCACTATCTAGCCCAGATTCCTGGCATTGATTACCGTCTATGAGAGGAAAACACTCCTAACACAGACACCATCATCTATTGATATGAACAAGAGGTGAACACAGGGGCTCAGGAAAGAGTGAATGGCCTCGCCAACAAGGTAGCATTTGACTGTGGATGGCTTCAGGACCACCTACTTATTTGAGCTTAATAGGAATCAGGTGTACCCTCCCCACTGGTTGGGGTCTTTCAGAGCACAAAGGAAGATGTTTGTGTTCGGTGACCGACAATCCTGTCAGTCATGGGACATCTCTGCAGGAGATCCTCAGGGTAGCTGCCTCAAAACAAACAACTTCAGCTGCTTCATCACTGTCTTACCTTATCATAAGTTCAGAAATGGGGATGGTCACTGAAGATCACCCAATGATCAGAGCAATGTCTCACACCTCAGCTCCTGAACCAGTCTGTGTCCATGAGCGGAAGAACCGGACAGCATTCAGGTTTGTGCTGTTAAAATGTCGGTAACATTCATGTAACAGCAAGGCCAGACACTCTACATTTCCACAGTTAAATGAAGAGCTCATTCAGCATCTCAGGCACATTAGAAACGGATATGTGGAAGCCATTCAGCCCATCTAAACTACTGAACAAAGAGAGGAATAGCCTATTCAATCCTCCTGCCTGTTCCACAGGAAGAGAAGAGGTCTGATTACCAAAACAAGCTGTTAAACAGGAACAGGCAGGGCCAGGTCAGACTGATGAACCTGTTCCATGGGACCTGGAGGAGGCCATTCAGCACCTCGAGACACTTATACAGGAACAGGAGGGTGTCATTGATGCTCCAACCTGACAAATCATTGGAGCATAGAACACATTCAGAGACGGATCCACGATGTTCCTCGTGGCTCCATTACCTGTGGGACACATGGCACTTTAACGTGGTTTGCTGGCAGTGAGAAAGGTAGCCAGATGCTTTGTCTCAAGTCTCAGAGGTGCATCTTCCATCTCTGAGAAGACAGACCCTTGTTCTCCATGGACGTCACAAGCTGGTGGAAATAGTTAACTGTTTTATAATTTAGGTATTGTGGCTGTTGTAGGGATTGTGGATAACATGACGTTTAATGCAGTATCATACACTCAATGCACTGCATTAATGTGGGGAGAATTTATTCAAAGACTGACCCTCTGTCTCTCTCAATCAACATATGGAGTGGGGGTGGGATGAGGGGAACGTCCTCGGAGGCTCTTAACCTATTGAGAATCATTTAACCAGAGTTAATAAAAGCCATGGAATTTATCATCGTATCAGTGCCTGTTTAGAACATCATGAGTGACTGTTCATCTCCCTTAAGGTTCAATACAATCATCTCTTATTCTGTCACAGAGTTTCACTCACTGCTCATGGTGCCATCACCCCAGGGATTAGTCTGGTGAAACTTGAGACCAAGTCTATCCACAGTACCCCAAATGCTTCCTTAAGAACACTCTCAGGGATGATCGCAATAATCTTTTTCTCTCACTTAGACATCGCCGTTTCTTTCCTGTGCCACAAGAAGCCATTCCTTCTCTATGCACTATCACTGACACGGAATGTATAAGTTCCTTACATCTGTACGTCAGCATCAATAAAGCCAACACCAGAGATGCGTATGGAGATGTGCATCACTCTCGGGGAGAATTTCAATGAGATGAATACACATAAAGTAGGGGATGATCACCTACTTGAATAGAAATGAGCTATAGGAATAAGGGAAACAGGCAGAAGAAGGGAGCTATCTTTACTTCTGTTCTTCTCTCACAGGATGTATGCAGCCCTGGTCAGGGCAGCATGTTATACCGATCTTGAACTGAGTGTTTGGTTCAGCAGTTCCACACGACAGTAAAGAGAAAAGCACATTCCTGTGGGATTGTAGTGTTACAACACAGGATACATACTCCTGCTTATTGTAAAACCAACAACAGGGAAATGGTTTATCCACTGCAGTAGTCCATGATAATTCTAGAGTCCTAAACTATTTGAAGTAAAAATTAACAACTTTATTTCTTAAAGTATAGCAGGGAATAATAGACGAACGAATATTTACAGCTTCTTCCTCTAAGAAATATGTTATCCCCCCCCCCCCCCATTATGCTAGTCCTATTAGACTCCTAATTAAGATTTACAAAGCTTCTAATCTCAAAACCAAGAAGCTTTTGGTTCTTCTCCATATTCCTGTCTTCTTTTCTTCTTTGAGATTCTGCTTTTACCAGTTACTAATCAATAAAGTTACCGAGAGGAGAACTATTTTTCGGGCAGTCTTTGCCTGCTGGTAACTTGGCAGTTATCCTCTCAACTGTCAACTTCCTGCGGTCTTGTACCCCCTATACCATTGGAATGTGTCATTGGCTTTTAAGATTATCAATATACTAAATTCAAACTTGATTGGAGGTGGGCATTTTGGGTTATAATTTAAACTGTTTGGCTGAATTTGTTTTTGTCTTGAGAAAATAAGCTAATCGAGACGTTCAACCAAATGTTACATTAAATCTATTTTTCAGAAGACTTGGTGCTGTCAGGTAGTTATTGCTGGCTTTTAATTCTATTAAAGGTGCAGAACACCCACATGTTCATCACAGAAGTCACACTGAAACCTGACTAGGGAAGATGGACACATTGACTTCGCTTTAGGACTTGGGGAAAGCAGATGGGCTTTTATGGCAAATGAAAGTAGTTGCTTTTAATTTCCCTCATGAGATATCAACAGACTATTATTCTGTGGCTCTAGAGTATGAGTCTTGAACACCATAAACTGTTGTCTCGTTTGTACAGAGAACAAGTTAAACATCCTCAAGAGCATTTTTTTAGTGACGGATATATGGTTAGAAGGAACTTGAAACTGTTTCATCTGGATTAAACAAAGGCACAAATTATGGTTTATTCAGAAGTTGCAATGAGACTGAGACGAGGCTGGAGTATCATGACGGTGGTATTGGACAGGATTGGTGAGTGGGGACGAGATGGAGATGTAAATCTGTGGAGGACAAAATGGATTATGGAGTTTGAGAACAGTCTGGTTCCTTCTTGCATATCAGTGAGTAATTTAGAAATAGTAGTTTGATACTGATTAATATAAGGAAAGGAGGTTCTGTTTGTAACTGAAGACATTGTTTTGCACGATCCAAATTTTATATATCATGAGCAGAAATTCAGTTCAACTCAATTTAGTAGAGAAATATAATGACTTACCAGGAACACCAACTATAGCGAGGATGGGATAGTAACCACCTTGAATAATCCAAAGGATATCCTGGATCCGTGATGCTAATGATATCCAAGGCTGAGAAAGATAGTAAAGACCCGAGGATAAACTCCTGTCTGTTATTGTAATATTCCAGTCTAATATTCTCAGATTCTGATAGATTGTTGAACCATTCCAGTCAAATGATCTCAGATTGTGATCCATTGTTGTACCATTCCAGTTTACTGATCTTAGATTCTGATTCACTATTAGAACATTCAAATCGAAGGTCCTCCCATTCTGAACCATTATTGTAACGCTCCAGTCTAATGTTCTCAGATTCTGATCTCTACTGCCCCTCTCTCTCGAGCTGATGATCCGTGTTAGTACTGTCAGCGATGCTCCAACTCATACTATGGGATAACACGCTGAAAAGAGCCCATTTATCATTCAATGATGGAAACGCTCCACTGGGATAATTAGGATCCACGGAGATTGACATTAATCACAGTCACTGAACAAATAGCTCCAGTTAACCCCTTTCAATTTACCATGATTTTATTAAAATTCTAAAGAACGTTTAAAATTTATACATTTGGCATGGGATATGTGGGAGTGACTGAGGGACGGAATATTGGAGATGGTAGATTGATTGCGTGCAATCAATCAATCTGCCTTGGATATGGTAATAATGACAAAGGATTGTCAAAACATAAACAAGGTTCTCCGTTTATAAACGGAAACACACAGTCTGTAACTCCTGATCAGTGATTATAATGTCAGTAAAATATGGAGAGAACTTTTCTAATCCAGAATCTGACCGGAAAATGTGCCTATGATAACATGAGTGATAACCGACAACTGATATGGATATGTTAACAGAGAATATGACGCGTCACACAATTCAGATGGTTATTCGAGGATCAGAGAGGGCAGGTGAGGGTCATGCTGTTAATGTTATCGATGTCAATCAACTGTGATTAAGTACCATTGGATTTCAATTGCAGTGTGATTATGATACATGGGACATGACTGCTGAGACTGGAGTGAGGGAACATGATATTTCCCAGTCATCAGTAGTGAAACGTTACTCTTTGTAAATCATTTGAAGATCAAATTCCAGGATACAACTCCAATGAGAAATGTGGAGAGCCAATATTAACCATACAACCAGAAGACATTGGAGCAGAAATTTGGCCATTAGGCCCATTCAGCCTGCTATGCCATTCAAAATTGGCTGTTAAGCTTCTCAACCCATTCTCCCGCTTTCTACCTGTAACCCTTGATCCACTTTACAGTCAAGAACCGATGTGTCTCACTCTCAAATGTACTCAATCACCTGGACTCGACAGCCTTCTGTGGCAGTGAATTTCATCGATTCACCACCCTCTGGCTAGAGATGTTTCTCTTTATCTCTGTTTGGAAAGGTCTTCTCTTTACTCTTTCCATTCTGGAACTTGTCTCTCCTACCATTTGGATATATCTTCTCAAAATCCACTCTGTCCCAGGACTTGTAGTATTCTGTAAGCTTCAATTAGACCTCCTAACATCTTTCTGAACTCTATCAAATACAGACCCAGAGCTCTCAAATATCTTCATATGTCAAGCTTTTCATTTCTGGCACCATTCTCGTGAATCTCGTATGAAAACGCTCCAAGACCACTACATGTTTCCTGAGATATGGGACCCAAAACTGCGCACAATAATCCAAATGTAGCATGACCAAAGCCTTGTAGAGTCTTAGAGGTACATCCCTGCTTTTATATTTAGGCCTTCTTGAAATAAATGCCATCAATGTATTTGCCTTCCTAACTACTGACAACCTGCAACTTTACCTTTCAAGACGCCTGGACTAGAACGCCCTCGTCTTTTTGTACTTCAGATTTCTGAATTTGCTTGCTATTTATAAAATAGTCTACGACTCTATTCATCCTGGCAAAATGCTTTTCCACACTTCTCCACATTGTACTTCATCTGCCACTTCTTTGTTCATTCTCCAAACCTGTAAAAATCCTTCAGCAGGTGAAAGTGAGGACCGCAGATGCTGGAGATCAGTGTCAAAAAGTGTGGTCATAGAAAAGTACAGCCTGTCAGGCAGCATCCGAGGAGCAGGAGATTCGACGCTTCAGGCATAAAGCCTTCATCAGGAATATGGGGTGGGCGGAATGGGCCAGAGAGATAAATGAGAGGGGCTGGTTCTGGGAGGAAGGTCGCTTGGAAGGTGACAGCTCGTTGAAGGTGGGTGGTGATAGTGATAGGTCAGAGTGGAAGCTGGAGTGGATAGATGGGAAGGAAAAGGACAGGTAGGACATTTCAAGACGGCTGTTCTGAGTTGGTCGGTTTGATCTGGGATAAGATGGACGGTGGGGAGACGAGGAAACTGGTAAAATTGTCCTTGATAACGTGTGTTTGAAGGGTCCCAAGGCAGAAGATAATGCGTTCTTCATTCAGACGTCAGGTGGTAAGAATTTGACAGTGGATGAGGCCACAAACCTGCAAAGCCTTGGCGGAGTTGGTGGGGGAGTTGAAATATTCAGCCACAGGGCAGTGGGGTTATTGGATGTGTGTGTCCGAGAGTATTCCCTGAACAGTTCTGCAAGTTAAAATCCTGTCTCGCCAATGTAGTGGAGACCAGCAGCAATGGACAGACTAGAAGAGGTGTTTGAATGCACAGGATGTTATCTGCCGGATGTGGAAGGATCCTTTGGGGCCTTGAGTGGAGGTGAGGAGGGAGGTGTTGGCACAGGTTTCATACGTGTTGTAGTGGCAAAGGGAAAGTGTCGGGAGTGGAAGGTGGCTTGTTGGGGTTGTGTGGACCTGACGAGGGACCTGTGAGGGAATGGTCACAGCAGTATGATGATAGGGGTAGGGAGGGAAGTATATCTCTGGTGGTGGAGTCTGACTGTTGGTGGTAGAAATGGTGGAGGATGATGCGTTGTAGCCTGAAGTTGGTGGGATGCAAGGCAAGCTCCAGAGAGGTTCTAACTTGTTGTAGTTGGAAGGGTGAAGTTCAAGGACAGAGTTTTGGGCACTTGAGGAGATGTGCTAGAGCACCCTCCTGCAGCTGAACCACCTCTTCAATGCTACCTGTCCCTCTATCTATCATTGCACTGTTTGAAAGCTTGGCCAGGATGCCCTCAGTTCCTTCATATCGATAATGAATGCACAAAGTGAAAAGCTGTGGTCCCAAAACTCAGTCCTGTGGAACACCACTTGTCACTGGCTGTCATCCTGAGAAGGACACTTTAATCCACACTCTCTGCTTTCTGTCAGACAGCCAAACTTCAACTTCCACCGTGCCTCTAACACCATGGACCCATATCTTTCTCTATAGCCTCATGCATAGCACCTTGTCAAAGGATTCTTGAGGTGCAGATGGATAACATCTATCGGTTCTCCTTGATCAAATCTGCACATTATTCCCTCAATGTATTCTAGCTGACTTGTCAGGCATGACCTCCCCTTGATGAAACCATGCTGACTCTTTCCTATTTTACCAAAGGCCTTCAAGTATTCAGAAATCCCATTCTTCACGATGAATTCCATGATGTTACCCACAACCAAGTCTGCAAATCAGTCTGCAGTTTTCCATCTTCTGCCTAACTCCCTTATTAAACAGGGTGACGTGTTAGCAATTATACAGCCACTTGGCCCTTTCCTGATTTTAGTCATTCCTGAAAGATTACCACTTTCGCTTGCACTAACTCTTCAGCGATCTCCCTTACAAGTCTAGGGCGTAGTCCATCTGGTCCAGGTGAGTTATCCACATTCAGGCCATTCCGTTTTCTAACATGTTGTTCTTGGTGATGGCCACTGTATTTAGGACTTCCCTCTCACTCTCTTCAATTCTTGGGTAATTACTCGTGTATTCCACCGTGAAGACTGATGCAAAATTCCTCAGCCATTTCTTTGATTCCCACTACCCTCTTTCCAGCATCATTTCCGAGTGGTCCATATTCACATTTACCTCTCTTTTGCACTTTATATATCTAAAGAATCTCTTACAGTTTCCTTTATATTACTAGTTAGCTTACCCCATACTTAAGCTTCGCCCTCCTTCTTTATTTTTTCTTACCTTCCGTTGGCTCCAATTCTCAATTTTTCCCACTGCCCTTCACTCTGCTTGATCTTTTGCTTATATAGCATCCCTGACTTCCTTGTCAGCCCTGGTTGCCTCATCCTCCCTGTACCATACCTCTATTACTCAGCATGAATCTCTGCAGTGTCTTTTAAATTATCGCGGAATTTCCAGCCATTGCTGTTCCCCTGTCTTTCCTGTTAGACGCCTGTCCCGGTCAATTCTACCCAGCTTCTCCCTTATGCCTCTCCAATTGCCTTTATTCAGATGAAATACTGTTCACTCTGATTCTGTCTTCTCTCTCAAATTGCAGAATAAATTCAACCATGTTCTGATCACTGCTTCTGAAGTTTTCCTTCACCTTAAGCTCCCTTGTCTCGCCTGCGTCATTAAATCCAGTGTCATCTGATCCCGAGTGGGCTCCACCACATGATGCTCCAAAAAGCCATTCCGTAGACATTCTTCAAATTCCTTATCTTGCGATTCACTACCAACATGGTTTTCCATTGCACTTACATATTGAAATCCCCCATGATCATTGTAACTTTGCCTTACCTGCAGATCTTTTCTATCTCCTGGTGTATCTTGTGCCCTAGCTCCTGACTACTCTTTGGAGGTCTGTGCAAGTCTCCAACTGTGGTTGTCTTACCTTTGTGGTTCCTCAATTTTACGCACACAGATTCTACACCATCTGACCTTACTTTCTTTCTTATTGTTAATTTAATTTCATTTCTTATTAATAATGTGGACCCACTCTCTCTATCTTTTCGATAGGATATATGTCCTTGAATATCCTAATCCCCTTGCAGCCACTTCTCTGTGATGCACATCACGTCACACCTATCAATTTCAATCTATGCCACAAGCTCATTTACCCTATTCCTTATACTGCTCGCATTCAGATATAACCCTTCAATCTTGTGTAAACGGTCCCTCTTCTATTGCCATTTGTTTGTCCAGTGTGATTGAAGTTTAATTACTTACACTTTCCATACACTCTGTTCTATTTGCGTTATGCTGGAGATTTGAATAACCTCTCCTGAGCTCTGTACTCTTACCTCCTTTTTTCTAATTAAACCCTATAACCCTATAACCCTATCCCACCCCGCGCACACACATACACACACACACACACACGGTTCAGATGAAGACTGTCCCATCGGAACAGGTTATTACTTTCTTCGTAATAAAATGTGTTTAAAGTTTGTGAGAAGATTTGTAGCTCTGGTGCTCGTTGTTCTGGTTCTGTTCGCCAAGCTGGGAATTTGTGTTGCAGACGTTTCGTCCCCTGTCTAGGTGACATCCTCAGTGCTTGGGAGTCTCCTGTGAAGCGCTTCCGTGATCTTTGCTCCGGCATTTATAGTGGTTTGAATCTGCCGCTTCCGGTTGCCAGTTCCAGCTGTCAGTTCCAGTGGTCGGTATATTGGGTCCAGGTCGATGTGCTTATTGATTGAATCTGTGTTTGAGTGACATGCCTCCAGGAATTCTCTGGCTGTTCTCTATTTGGCTTGCCCTATAATAGTAGTGTTGTCCCAGTCATGTTGCTTGTCATCTGTGTGTGTGGCTACTAAGGATAGCTGGTCGTGTCGTTTCGTGGGTAGTTAGTGTTCATGGATGCGGATAATTAGCTGTCTTCCTGTTTGTCCAATGTAATGTTTTGTGCAGTCCTTGCATGGAATTTTGTGCACAACATTGGTTTTGCTCATGCTGGGTATCGGGTCCTTCGTTCTGGTGAGTTGTTGTCTGAGAGTGGCTGTTGGTTTGTGTGCTGTTATGAGTCCTAGTGGTCGCAGTAGTCTGGCTGTCAGTTCAGAAATGCTCCTGATGTATGATAGTGTGGCTAGTCCTTTGGGTTGCGGCATGTCCTCGTTCCGTTGTCTCTCCCTTAGGCATCTGTTGTTGAAATTGCGAGGGTATCCGTTTTTGGCGAATACATTGTATAGGTGTTCTTCTTCCTATTTTTTGCGTTCTGGTGTGCTGCAGTGTGTTGTGGCCCTTTTGAACAGTGTCTCAATACAACTTCTTTTGTGTGTGTTGGGGTGGTTGCTTTCGTAGTTCAGTACTTGGTCTTTGTGCGTGGCTTTCCTGTATACCTTTGTGGTGAATGCTCCGTTCGGTGTTCTCTGTACCATCACGTCTAGGAATGGGAGTTGGTTGTCCTTTTCTTCCTCTCTAGTGAATCGGATTCCTGTGAGTGTAGTGTTGATGAGTTGGTGTGTGTTGTCTGGCTGTTTGTAAGAACAGCCTTTCCACATATTCTCCATGAGACATCACAGTCATTTCAGCTATCAGTCCAGTAAACCTCCTTTGAACCACCTCCAAAACATTTACACCTTTCATGAGAAAAGGAGTCTAGGGTATTTCAAGGATATGTAAGATGTCATCGACCCATAGTATCACTACCTGGGACACCATCACACAAACTGGCTAAAGAACGACAGCAGAAACTGAAACACCTGATCAGCGGATCCAGACAATCTATACAATCAACACAGGAATTCTTGGACATCATTAGAAATATACACATAGACAAGGAAGAAACCATGGTCTCATTCGATGTTTTGGCACTGTTCACCTCTACTGACAAAACCCCAGCCAGAGAAACAATAGCCAACCTGCTGGACATGCAGAACGGACAACAAGACGGGGAACCAATCAACAAAACTGCACTGGACCTGTGCCTCACCAACACTGAACATTCAACAACCAAATATATGAACAAATCAACAGCACCCCCATGGGCTCAACCATCTCTGGACTCATAGCAGAAGCAGTAATGCAAAGATTCGAACAAACAGTCTTACCGCAAATTCAACCTAAACTCTGGGTCAGATATGTGGTTGACACCTTTGTAATCATTAAAAACACAGAAATAGAGAACACACACCAGATCATCAACGCCACACTCACAGGAATCCGATTCACGAGAGAGGAAGAGAAGGACAACCAACGCCCATTCCTAGACGTGATGGTACAGAGAACACCGAACGGAGAATTCACCACAAAGGTATACAGGAAAGCCACGCACACAGACCAAGTACTGAACTACGTAAGCAACCACCCCAACACACACAAAATAAGTTGCATCAAGACACTGTTCACAAAGGCAACAACACTGCAGTACACCAGAACTGCAAAAAGAGGAAGAAGAACACCTATACAATGTATTTGCCAACAACGGATACCCCGCAATTTCATCAACAGATGCCTAAGGGAAAGACAACGGAACGAGGACATGCCACGACCCAAAGGAATAGCCACACGACCATACATCAAGATCATTTCCGAACTGACAGCCAGACTACTGCGAACACTAGAACTCATAACAGCACACAAACCAACAGCCACTCTCAGACAACAACTCACCAGGACGAAGGATCCAATACCCAACATGAGCAAAACCAATGTAGTGTACAAAATCCCATGCAAGGACTGCACAAAACACTACTTAGGACAAACAGGAAGATAGCTAACGATCCATATCCATGAACACCAACTACCCACGAAACGACACGAGGAGCTATCCTTAGTATACACACACGCAGATGACAAGCAATATGATTCGACAGGGACAACACGACTATTATAGGACAAGCCAAACAGAGAACAGCCAGGCAATTCCTGGAGGCATGTCACTCAAACACAGATTCAATCAATAAGCACATCGACCTGGACCCAATATACCGACCACTGCAACTGATAGCTGGAACTGGCAACCGGAAGCGGCAGATTCAAACCACTATAAATGCCGGAGGAAAGATCACAGATGCGTTTCAGAGGAGGCTCCTAAGCACCGAGGATGTCACCTAGACAGGGGACGAAACGTCTGCAACACAAATTCCCAGCTCGGCGAACAGAACCACAACAATAAAATGTGTTTATTCAAAACAAAATACTTGGACAAGGCACAAGCGTTTCTGCACATACCAAAACATGAAAACTACAAAGAGGCAAGTCTGTTAAAATTCACTTACTATGTGGAGCTATATGAATTGAAATGTGAATTACAAAACCACGGACGAGGTGTTCAAGCTTTATTGGTCATTATTTGACCCACAGCTGAGATGCTGATTTTCCCCCAGTCAGTAATCTCCCTCACTGAGATTCTCTCGCCTTGTCTGTCACACAGTGTCCAGAGGGACTACAAGTTCCTGTTGGCCCAGATTATTTAACTTAATTCACCTTCTCCCTGGAACCAATCTATAGTTATTTTGGACCTTGTTCAGCAGTCAGCAACCCAGCTCTGTGATATTATTGGCGATAAATGATCTGGGATGTCAGTATAGTGCTCACAGGGTAAAGCACCAGACAAAGGGCTTGCAGTCTGTGGGAGTTTCTAAATAAAATGTCTGTGTATTTCTCCTCGTGCTGTTTTCTGATCTAACTTCACACTCGTCTGACACCCCTTTTTCTCACTCACTCTGTCGCTCCGTTTTCACTCCATTCCTTATATCTCTCTTCACTTCATTCTTCTTTGTTAATTTTTCTCTCTCTCACGCACACACGCACGCACACACACACACACATGCAGTTCTCTCTTTTTTCAAATTGTGATGCTGGAGAGCTCATCGTTGTACAATTTGCTAAACGGCCTTAATCAGTGCTCGATTAATTCTGAAGCTTTTTGAACCACAATGAAGACTTTAACACAATAAAGACATCAGGTGCCTGGAGAGACAAGCTGGTCCTGCCAAGGACACAGTGCAGAATCATCCTTTATCTCTTCCTGTTGCCTGATATGCAGCGGCCTTGAAATATCTGTTCAAAAAAAATAGATTGAAATTCGTGCTGTCGGGAGGACGTTCACCAGACGTTCACCAGCTGTCAGGATTTAACAAGCAGTTGCCACATACAAAATGTGGATTTGCCTGACAGCATCTCCTTCAAATTGACATGGCCTAGCTCTGCCTGATGTTCACGTAATTTGCCTTCCGCCAATTCAGTAGATTCCCACAAGGTCCTGACATATCCGTGTTCATAGCTATCTTAAATCTGAAGGAGCTGTGACCACTGTTTCGAAAATTATGTCCCACTGAAAGGTCAGTCACCTGTCCAGGTTCATTAGTCAATACGAGATCCAGTATGGTTCTTCCTCTGGTTGGACTATCCACATACTGTTGCAGTTAATAAATTCTGCCCCGTCGAAGCCTCTTACTCCAAGGGACTCCCAGTCATTACTGGAGATCTTAAAGTCACTCAATATGACCTCTCTGATTTTTAATACACCTTTCCTTAATCGACGTACATTTCTGTTCCTCAATCCCTCCGTGGTTGTTGGGGGGGATTATAGTAACGCAGTGCTTGCAGCCATCTTATTTTTGAGCTTTACCCATATTGCTGCAGTGGATGATCCCTCCTGTATGTCCTCTTCAAGTAAAGATGGAGCATTCTCCCGATTAGTAAAACACCTCGTCCACCTCTTTTACCTTCCTTTCCATCTCGCATAAAACAATGAAACCCTGGAATGTTAAATGGCCAGTCCTTTCCCTCTCTCAACCAAGTCTCTGTAAAGCTGCAACATCATAGTCCCATGCACGGATTCAGGCTGTCAGTTCATCGGTCTTAACCATAATAATTCTTCCATTGAAATAAATACACTTCAGCCCAAATCCATCAGATCCTGACCTGATATTTGGTTTGAGTTTCCCTGATGTAAATTCTCCTTGTCTATTCTCTGGTAATAGGAGATTAGAAAAGACTGTCAGTAAAGCAGAAAATATTGCAAACAGACAATTTCTTTTTCCTCCCTTGTCCCTTCTATCTGTACTTTGCATCACACACTGTCCAATTCCAATAAACTGCTGGATAATTATTATGCTTCAAACAACAGTCTCCAGCTTCTCACTGCACATTCTTCAACTCTCTCTGGACCTTTGGATTGACTGTTTTCTGATCCCCCTCTCAACCAAATCTCTAATATATATATCATAGTTATATATACTCATTCAAACTCCAAGCTCCAAGCTCATCTGTCTTGCCTGCCATGCTGCTCTCATTAAAATCAGCACACTTCAGACCGCCAGCCCCATTGTGTTCAGTCCCATCTGCCAGTTTGTTGCTAGTCTTAGCTGTACTGGGATTAGTCTGCAACTGCTCTTCAGTCACTGTGCTTGTGGGTGTACTGCTCAGGCTCTCCCCCCCCCCTCCCCCCTTCCCCCCAAAATCACACTAGTTTAAACCCTCCTGAGTGACAATAGCAAACCTGCCTGCCAGAAGATTGCTGCCGGTTCACGTCCATCCCGTCCTTCTTGTGCATTTCATACTGTCCCAGGATTCCCAATGACTCACATAGCGGAGATTGCTGCCAGTTCAGATGCATCCCGTCCTTCTTGTGTGTATCCTATCGACCCGGGAATCCCAATGATCCACATATTGGAGATTGCTGCCAGTTCACGTCCATCCCGTCCATCTTGTGTATATCCTACCAACCCGGGAATCCAAATGATCCATATATTGCAAGTGCTTCCTATTCTACCAGTTGTTTAGCCATGTTTTTAACTTTACTGCCTTCCTATCCCTAACCTCACTGGCACGTGGCATAATCTAGTCTCTCCAACATTCAAATATCCTTTCAGCACAACTCCGGCAAGATCTTTACTTTGAAATGGATAGACTGGACAATAAAAACTTAGTGTGATCTCATTAAACAGGAAAGTGGAGACCAATGAATCAGTCGCAATGATCACAGGATATCTATCACCTTCACCAAACCTGTCTGACAAGGTATAGATATGGAGCATCTATTTGTAGATGGACGAGGATAAACAGAATTAGTCCAAAAGACCAGAAAATGTCATAACAGATGGCTGTCATTCAGCCTGTTTACTCTGCTTTGCTGTTCAATTGGATTTTAGCTATTCTGTTCCTTTTAAAGGCAGAGTCTTTGCCCCGCATCCCTGGTGGGTCAGAAAGTGCCCAGTGTCTTTGTGTGCTCCTTGCGTAGGGAGCATCCAGTGCCAGGCGATGGGGTGTGGGGAATCCCAGGGTGGCTTGATGAAAGGCTGCATGCAGTGACGGATGGACTCAGGGATTGAGAGAGACAGAGTAGGTAATCAGGGACATGCACTCACATAAGTAGCTGGGCAAGATTCCCAAGCACTCGGGGAGCCCGAGCACCAGTGCCACTTTTACAATAAACCCGTCATATTTGCAGCAATTCTCCATCAAATACAAGTAATTATACTGCAGATGGCAGAAACCTGAAACAAACATAGAAACATACACTGGAGAGAGAAAAGAGTTAATTCTCCCAATGCAGAAACGGGGAGATTGTAAAAAAAACTCCACAAAGACAGGGTCCAGAGATTGGAATTATTCTTATTTGAATGAAAATAGTCTTACCAGTGATAGGCAACATGGCTTTGTGCAGAGAAGGTCATGTCTTACCAAATGAATGGAATTCTTTGAGGAAGGGACAAAATTTATTGATGAGGGAGGGTCTGTAGATGTCATGTACGTGGACTTCAGGAAGGCGTTTGGCATGTTTCCCCATGGTCGGGGTATGTCGAAAGTGAAGTCACATGGTGCGCGAGCTGGTGAATAAAGAACTGGCTGGGAAACAGGAGGCAGAGAATAGTAGGGGGAGGGAGTTTCGCAAAATGGAGAACTGTGACCAGTGGATTATTTTAAGATGTTTCTGGAAACATACATGAATGGGCAGGGAACAAAGAGATACAGATCCTTAGAAAATTTGCGACAGGCTAAGATAGAGGATTTGGATCGGCACAGGCTTGTACCACAGAATGTCCTGTTTCTGTGCTGGAATGTTCTTTGTTATGACATTATCAATGACCCATCAGACCTCAGTAATGTTCTCCTATAACCTCTTCCATCTGGCTAAAAGGTACAGAAGCTTGAAAACACTGAGCAGCTGGTTCAGGAACAGCTTCATCCTGAATGTTATTAAAGTGATGAGTGTACTCTTTAATCTCAGATAATGCTGATCTTGTTCCTGTTGATCTCGCCTCGCCCACGCCCTGTGCAGCATAACCTGCATGGCTCTCAAACATATTTTATAGCCATTGTTCTGTAATCATTGTTTAATATGCTTTGCCTGTATATCTTGGTAGAGGTCAAAGTAAATCCTCACCTCCCTTCCCCCAGTTCCTCCAGTGCTCACTCCCAGCTGTCTCTGATCCCCACCCCAGCACACTGTGACCCCATCCCCACTCCCTGTGTGCTTTGTATCTCACTATTTCTCTCACACTGTCTGTTTCCGTGTTTTCCTTTTCTCTGTCTTCTGCTTCTTTCCCAGATTACAATCTTCCCTTCTCCCTGTTCTTGTGACTGTTTGTTTCTTGTTTTGTTTCCTTTCTCTGTTTTACTGACTGTCCTTCTGTTTGCCTCGCTGTGTTCTCTCTCCCCTTCTACGTGTCTGTCTCTTTCTCCCTCGTTTTGATGGTGATGGCTTCTCTATTATTTTGAAGCATGTGATGGCTCTTTGGTTGGATGTTGGCAATACAATAAACTCAATTTGGTATCTTAGACATAATTTAAATTTATTGGTTAAATTTCAATTGTTGTCAAAACAGCAATCAGAATGTAGATATCCATTTAACGGTCAATTGTTACATCTAAATATTTTGGAACTGCCTTCTCCCAGTGCTCTGCATACTGGCAACTGAAAGCTTTCTATTCATGTGCATAATAGTGTGACGGTAACTGCTCTTCCCAGAACCATAATAAACAATAGACGGATTTGTGCATAGCCCAGACTATCATGGAGGACAACCTTCCATCCATTTATGCTTCTCATTGTCAGTGAAAGGCTGGCAACATCAAATATCTCTCCCAAAATGGTAATGATCTCCAACAACCTCTTCCAGGAGGGAGGAGATACAGAGACTTGAAAACATGGACCAGCATGCTCAGGAATACCTTCTTTCCTACCGTTATTAGACTGACGAATTGACATCTATAATTTTTCAAATAATATTAATCTTGCTAAAGTCGATCTTGAATTCCACACCTCCTGTGCAGCTGTCACCTTGTCCGCCTCACTCTGTCTAAGTGCCCTGTGAGGCTCAAGGTCTTCTCAAGGGCAATCAACAAAGTGAACTAATGCTGGCCCACCCAGCGATACCTATATCCCATTAATAAATATAAGAACATGACGACACTCAGGGAACACAGACAGGTGGGATCAAATCACTTCAAACATGATCTTAGATAGATCGAGATTTCCCTCAGTATCTGAAAGTAGAGTGTTCCTACAAAGCCTTTCATAAGCTGAAAAGGCATAAAGTGAAGTAGCATTAATTTATGTGCGAAAAATTTACTTTTCTTGTTAAAAGTGAAAATCCTCTTCGGATTTCTTTTGGTTAGTGAAAACAGGACATAATGGAAGATTTGAGGAAAGAGAAGTGGAAAAAAGCGAATATTTGAAAAGCGGGGTATACATGTACCACCATCGGCATGATATTCAGGAAGATGGGAAAAGTTAAAAATAAATGAGGAGGATCTCATATTTTATTTCCATCCCAGCTGATCACCATTCCCTTTGTTTGCTCTTTGTCTTCTATCTCTCTCTTTCTCTATCGATTCAACTCACTCCTCCTGCCCTTCAAAGCAGACTTCCCTGTCACCAGCATTGTTCACACTATTTTCCAGCTGATATCAGTTCACAAAAGCTTCCCATCACTTTCTGATCTTTTCTTTGCATTATTTATGCAATTTCAGATCTACAGCATCTTTCTTTATTTGGTTTAATCTTCAAATTTGTTATTCCATGGAAAGTCGGCGTCTCTGGCAAGGGCAGCATTTGTTAATCATCACTAATTGCCCTGAAACTGACGCCATTCCTCAAGCCAATATGAAGTCAAGCACATTGATATGGGTCTGAAGTCACACTTAACCCAGACCGGGTAGTAACGTTAGATTTCTTTACCGAAGGTCATCAGTGAAACAGGAAAATTTTCAGACAAAATGTGGGTTTTATAGTTGTTTTTCGTGAAATGCACTTTTATTCCAATTCTTATCATTTTTATTTAAATTCTGCCATCAGCTGTGGTAAGACTTGAAACAAATCGCTTGAAACAAAGTCTTTCGTTTAATAAGTTTTGCTCCTGAATTATATCCAGCGACATTCCTACTCTGATACATTGTCCTAATCATGAAGTAACGTCCGAGACAAGAACAATTTTGTGATTGAAATACTTGTAACTGGAAAAGTGGCCAGGAGAGAGCTTGAAACATAAAGTCTGAATTTTACCAACGTACATACAACGGTTTGTTCAGCCACAGCAGTGATGCAGAGATGGAGACTGGGGACATTGTGAGCTGGTAGTGGATAGGGTTCGTGACAGAGAGAACAAGAGACAAAAATCAGTTCAGGGCAAAAAGGGATCTCGAGGTTGTGCACAGTTTTGTTCTCAGATATTTGTGAGGGAGTGGTCTGCAATTCAGATGAATGGAAACTGCAATTGAAATTGAAGATAAAAGTTTCTTTCATGGGAAAATACAGATAACAGAAATTGCAATGAAGTTCAAAATTGTTTATGGGATTAATGAATGGACAGAAGTAAAGAACACCAACAATAGCGAGAATAGGTTATGATTTGGAGATGCCGGTGTTGGACTGGGGTGTACAAAGTTAAAAATCACACAACGCCAGTCTATAGTCCAACAGGTTTAATTGGAAGCACACTAGCTTTCGGAGCGTCGCTCCTCCACCATAGGTTAGTCACACACTCTCCACCCCGCCCAAAATAATAATCAGCACCACTAATATCCGAAAGGGTAGAAATTTCCATCAGAGGAAAATATTGAAAAGAACCAAGGGAAGCCTCCTCTCCATTGGTGTAATTATCCAGTCCATTATTCGCAGATTCAGTTCTGTCCTCTCCACGTCTGTGCAGCTGCTGATCCCTGTTACTGTTGGAGCTGATGCATCTGCTCCTAGGCTGGGATAGCGCACTGAGTGAAGCTCCTCACCAATAGGACACAGTTACAATGCAGTCACTGAGCAAACAGCTCTAGCTTTCAATACAGCACATTCAGTTCACAATATATCTGGACTGGACTGGACTCGATGCTGACATTGCTGGCTAATGGTCGCATCTCCGATCACTAATTCCTCTAGTGAAGTCAGTTGTGAAGGAGAATGATGGACGTTTTCTTATCGCAGGCTAGATGACTCTGTCCTGTTGTACGCTTGCAATGCTGTCACCATCATACCCCGAATCTCTGCCCCTCCACACAAAAAAACACAATCAGGATGTTGTTACAGTGCTGATGTCTCCTTCACGGGAACAAACCCCAGCCAACAGACTGTCACTGGGCACAACTGTCCTGAACATAGACAAGAAGTTTGGACTTCTCTGAATGGTCCTCTCACTGCTCTAATACAGAAACGTTGGACTTTCCATATAGAATATGTTTCAGTAATTAATTTATACAAATTGATAAAAATTTTAATGCAGTTTTATTTGCTGTAACGCAATAATTTTTCGCCTTTTCCCCCCTCAGTCCAAAACAAAAAGTGAACTTATTCATTAAGACTTATGAATTAATGAGTCAGATTTACCTAGTAGATCGGGCGGAATGGGGATAGTGGCTGTGGAGACTGCATGGGGAGTACAATGATATTCCCCAGTCATCATCACTCTTAACGTCAGATAGAATTAAATATAGTTCACAACAAGGAACGAGCCAACGTTTGGGATATGTAATGCTCAATGACAATGTGAACTGAACCTGATAATTTTAAAAGTAATAAAGTGAACTATATTTTATATACACACCATTTAATCATTGGGAATACAGATTGAGTAGTGTCACCGCATCTGAAGCAGTAACTTTGATGTCTCTTCACAGATACAGCCAGAACTGCTGAGCCTTCCCTCCAACGTCTGTTTTTGTTTGAGATTGATCATGTTGTTCATATCTGGCAGGATGCTTACAATTAAAAGAAGATGCTAATAACAAAATGTACAGGGCTACGTGGACAATACAGGAGAATGATAGTAGAAATATCGCTCATTCCAAACTGGAAGAGACAATAGGCTGAGTTTTGACCACCTTTGCTGTAATAATTCTATGTTATTCATAAAAGCTTTTGGAGATAGGAGAGACAAGCTAGTTCAATGAAGGACACAAGTGTTCAAAATCTATCCCTATTATTTAATGAAGTTTAGCTGCCTCTAACATCTATTTTCAAACAAAATAGATTTCCTGAGATTTACAAGATGTTCAGATTTTCTTTTTACTTTCTGTCTTAAAGAAGAAACAGATTTCGGCTGTAATTCAGGTGTCACAGACACACCAACTGTAATAGAAACATGAAAGGACCACATTGTCCAAATATTACCAAGGTCAACATGTAGACCTGTCAAGAAACATGAAATATAGAGATAATGGAAACATGAAATGCAAACAGAAAATGCTGGAGAAACGAAAAAGGTGGGGAAGCGTCTGCACAGAGCAACAGAATTAGCATATGTCATATGATGTGACACTGTTCTTAAAAGTCCTATTAGAATCAAAGGTTAATTTTTTTCATCTCTGCTCAGATGTTAGCAGATCTACTGAGTTTCGCTCCAGCTCTTTTGATATCTTTCTTCTTTCTGAACTGTGACAAAGAGTCCGATCTGAATGATAACAACAAAGTTGTTATCTCAGTTGAATCTTGAGTAACTTGTTATGGACATTAAATGAGAAATTACAAAGTTCCTATGTTTGACAGGGCTCTAAATATCGATGACGTATTGCATTGTGAGACCTTGCGATGAAAATATTGAAAAAAAACAGAAGTTACTGTAATCGCTCAGCAGGTCTGACAGGATCTATGCAAAGAAATCAGAGTTAACGTTTCAGGTCCAGTGCCCCTTCCTCAGAACTGATAGTAACACGGAATATGTTGGTTTATATGCAGAAGAGACTGGATAGTTCTTAATGGAGACTGTTAGTAGCTAACAATAGGGTGTGAGTAATAGAAGGCTATGTGACAACTCGGCATGGTGTATGGATAGGGGGCTAGGACTTTGGGGAGTTCAGGCCCGAAAATTATTGAACTTGATATTGAATCTAAAGGGCTGTAAAGTCCGCACATGGTAAATGAGGTCTCGTTCTTTCAGCTTGCGCTGAATTTGCCTGGAATACTGCAGCAACCCTGACAAAGAGATATTGGCCAGGGAATAGGATGGGCTGTTAAACTGGCAGGCAACTGAAAGCTCAGTGTCATTTGCAGCGGTCCAACTTGGATGTCCCGTGAAGCGGTCACCCAGTCTACCCTCCATTTCCCCAATGTAGAGGAGACCACATTGTGAGCAGCACATGTAGTAGACTGGATTGTGGGAAATGTTGGTAAGGTGCTGCTTCACCTCAAAGGTACAGTTGGGCCCTTTGATACTGATGAGGAGGGAGGTAAATGGGAATGTGTCACACCTCCGGCATGGGAAAGTGAAGTGGACCTGTGGTGGCAGTGAATAAAGAGTAGACCAGTGTATCCTGGAGGGAATAATCCCTCTAGACGGTGGAAAAGGGAGGAGAGGTGAATATGTGCAGGTGGGGGCATCTCGCCGGAGGTGGGGGAAATGTGGGCTGATGATCCTCTGCATGTGAATGCTGCTGGGATAGTAGGCAAGGACAAGGGGAACTCTGTTGCGAGAGTAAAGGGGAGGGGAAGGCTAGAAATGCAGAAGATGGGTCAGACTCGGTTGAGGACCCTGTTGACAACAGTGATGGGGAATCCCTTGATGGAGGAACAAGGTGGACATTTCAAAGGCTTCCTTGTTGAATTTAGTATCATCAGAAGCAATGCGGTGGAGACGGAGGAACTGGGGGAATGGAATTGAGTCTATGCTGTAAACCAGGTGTGAGGATGTATACTCCAGGAAGCTGTGGGATTCGGTGGGATTTTACTGGATATCAGTGGCTTGTCTATCCCCAGAAATGGAAGCAGAAATGTTGAGGAAAGGAAGTAAGGAGCCAGAGATCGGCCAGATGAAAGTGATGGAGAGTTTTAAATTCCAAGCGAAATCGATGAACTTTTCCAATTCCGGACAAGAGAGAGACGCATCTGCAATGATATCATCTATTTATCGGACAAAGATTTGTGGATGGGTGCTGGAGTAGAACTGGAACAGGGAATGGTCGACATCCCCCAAGAAGAAACAGGCATAACTGGGGCCCAAGTATGTATCCATGCACTTCCTCTGTGTGGCAGGAGCAGGGTGAAGCAATGGGTCTGCCCGGGCAGTTCTCTTTGTGAATTTTTGAGAGGAGATAGAAGCGAGCTCTGCTATAAGAGGACCATCAGCTCGGGGGCAGTTAGCGGGGTGGGGCGAGTGGGGCAGAAATCTCCAGATGAAATGTGGTCAGTTATCATAGTTGATACAATTGCCTGATGTGCCATGGTAGGGTCATGGTCCAGGGGGAGATTAGAGGAGGTACCTGAGAGTGGGCGTTCAACCTCTGCAATGTCGAGGTCAGTCCACCAGATGATAGCAGCACCACCCTTGTCGGCACAGGCTGAGTAACACAGTCAGGGTTGGACCTAAGCACATGGAGTGTAGGCTGTAGGACATTGATAGTATGGATTTGGTGAGGGGAGTGCAGAGAAATTAAGACAACCAATGTCATGTTGAGATTTCTCAATGAACCGATTTAGTTCAGGTAAAGGCCAGAGGGAGGGGTCCAGGTGGAGGGAGAGTGTTGCAGCTGGGTAACGTGGTATATGGGACAGGGAGAGGAATCTTGCCGAAAGAAATGGGCACTGAGGCGAAGGCAGCAGAAGAGCTCAACTAAATGTCATGCTTAAAATTCATTAAAGTGGGGGCACAGAGAGGTAATGTTCAGATATTTGCTGAGTACAGAACATTCAGCATCAGAGAGTGGAAGTTAAGGAGGGACGGTGAATAAACGATAGGAGGTGGAGTTGGGGGAGGGCATGGAGTCAGTGGGCAGGTATGGGAGGGGAGGAAGGTTCCAGAGGGTCAAGGGCATCTCTACCTTGTTGCAAATTTTGTGCCCAGTACATCTGTTTAGCACGACGAATGAGCCGGTGAATAAATTAGAATTGTAGAGTGGTGCAGCCTTGAGACAATATAATGTTGGACAGAGAAAATGTTGATCTCAGTGGTACTGATATCGCACGATCAGACCTCAGAAAGTAACTGATTGAAAATAATTGGGAAAGTAATCTTATTGTAACATCCTGATTTCAATGGAGTGACACTCAAGCAGCAAAGTGTTCCTTTTCGGAGACTTTAGACCAAACTGTGAAAATATAATTTTGCTTGATGTTATTAACAGGGCAAATTTATCCATGGTTTTGGAAGGCGCTAGCAAGGGCAGAGTTTATTTGTCATTCCCAATAGCTCTGGGGAAAGTGTCATTGTTCAGTGAGGAAATTACCAGCGCAGAATTTCCTGCGATTCCCAGTGACCACAGTTTACTCAGGGTCTCTGATATCACATGAGTCAAATACTCCTTTCATGCAACGAAAGTTACTCTGATCTCACCTCAACTGACATTGGAAGATCAGTTAAATGAATAAAGAATAAAAGGCCAGTACACAGCCTGTTAGAACAATGTGCTCACTCTACTCACAATGTTTCAGGTAAAATTGATGCATGGATTTCTGATTGTGAGGAGAGGTTTGTCCTATTCGTGATGAGGCTGTTTGGTTAAGCGCTGTGACAGAGAGACAGAATGGCACTCCACTCTGTACCATGGGGAACAAAACCAAACTGTTCATGGTGCATCAGACAGTGACAGAAACAACTATTGTCAGTTCTTACTGGACATTGATCATCTCAATCTCATCATTTACTGATGCTCAATAGCAGCCCAGAAGCCAGCGGCTCCCATCATCCCAGTTGGAAAGCAAAATGGGGAAGGAATGGCCAGAGAAAGTGGGAGTAACTGGGGAATTGGTGTTTTAGTGACAGGGAAAAGCTTGCTTTTGAGGAAGTGAGATTGGATGAGAAAACATCACTGTACAAGAAAATCGGGATCGGGATTCCATTCAAAATTAAGAAAGGATTTCTTGTACTTTCTCTTCTATCACTTGATTCTTGTTCATGTTGTACATGTACTATATATTTCTATATCTCCATCAAGTACAGACGACATGTTTCTTTCTCCCCTACGTGGTGTTTCAATATTTTTGATTTTTTTACAGTATATATTTGCTTCCAATTCAAGGTGGATATGAGAACATGATTTGATCTTCTGCAGTTTGCCCATAATATAGAATTTATTGGAATATTTATCCTCATCACACTCGCTGATTAAAACAAACAATGAATGAGTGCATGTCCATCCTGCAGATGAAAAATTTCTTCAGCTCTGGCTATTGCAGGGAATGTTACAAAGAACAGTGCCACACCAGATGCTAATGTTCTACCGCAAAATGCCAAATCCTAGTTTATCCTAAATTATTTACAATGTTTAAAAACAAAACATGCAGAGGGGCGGAGTGTAAATGGTGAATTCAACTCTGTGTCGAAAATGTTAATTGTGGATCCCTCATAAAATGTGTTAATTACATCACTCATAAATTCACCAAAATCGGAAAAGCAAGAGACTGTAATTGTCCAATCATCATCTAAATAACTTCTGGAGAACAGGAAGGAAATCACTGGTTGTTTGTGATATTCAGAAATGCCGATTGTGAGAATGTGGAGGTGGGGAGCAGTGAAATGATGATCAATGTTGTGGATGACACAAAGATGGGCGGGGTGGATCACAGTCAGGAGGGAAGGGTTAGGTTACAGAAGGATAGAAACAGATTATTCAGATAGTCAATGGTCTGACGAAATTTAACACCGATAATTTGGGAAGATGCAAGTAAGAAGTAACAAGACAAGTGAGTACTTAAAAGTGAGTATGAAAGAGGAGGGCTAAATTTGCTCTTTTTTTCTTTGCAGCAAGGAAAGTTAAGGAGGGAATATGGTACAGGTGTACAAGAGCAAATGGGGTATGGAGGGGATGAATAGACAGCAGCTGTTTTCCTTCGTCAAAGGATCAAAAACAAAGAGACACACTTTTAAACTGAATGTCACGGGATTGAGAGAGGATGTGTGGAATGTGTTTAGAACTGAGTGGATGGTATGAATCTGGAATGCGTTGTCTAGGAGGGTGGTTGATGCAGGTAACCTCACAAATGTTTAAAATGTCTTTGGATGTGCACTTGCTGTCACAGACGTGATAGGCCTGTTTTTCATTGCATAATTCTTTGCAGTGGCAGCCATGAGCATCTGGTATATTCTGAAACAATTAACAATAGCAGTTGCTGCTTTGTTCCTTTGACTGTACTCAGTAAGTGGTTATATTACAAACCAGCATCATCTCATGCATCTTCAGCACTCAGTCAACCAAAGGCAGCCCAGCCATCTCTGGGACCATCCAGTGGAACACTGACACTATTCTAGCTGTATGCAACCATTATTAAAGCTACAGCCATAATATGAAGACAGCTTTTCCTCCATTATAATACAGACCTCTAGCAATAAGGGTGTTATTTATCTGAAGCATAATAAATTCTTTCCCAGGTATTCACTTTTACAAGCAGCAAGTTTTCCTGTGTTTTGCTGTCAGTTGTTTATCATGGAATTCCCCAGCCCAACCTCTTTCCCATTTAACATTTTCTTGTGCACTGTCTCCCTGATCCCACACACCTCATTCCCTGACATCCCCCACACTCTCCATCCTTACTTGTTAATCTCTGAAAAACCTGCACCTCATCTCTATAATTTATTCCAACTCCCAACTCACTATTTTGATTCCTTCTCTCGGCAAGGTCATTAGACTGGCCGTGCCTGATGTCCTATTCACCTAACCTTCTGTTCAGTTCCTCATCTTCTGCTTTGGTTCTCACTCTCCTGGTTTATTCAAATCCATCTGACTTGTACTAGAAAACATCCCCACAAGGATGATGGTGCTTGTACAGTTTTTACAGGTCCCCACCTGTCCTGGAAGAGATCCCAATGATACAACAATCTGGAACTCTCACCCCTGAACTAGATTTTTAACAACATATTAAGCTTTAGTGCCTTCCTCATCCTTCTCTCTTTCCCACATGGCACGGGGAGTAATCCAGGGATTACAGAGGATTATTCTTTCTTTTTCTCGCTCGCTGTCTCTCTCTCTCTCTCTCATATACACACACACACATTCAAACACACACAGAAAAACACTACATTACTTTGCAAAAGAATGCAAATAACCTTAAAATAATCGGAATGACAAGTGGAATGAAGTATTTAGTTAAAGGGAGGATGAGAGAAATTGTGCTTCTTCTGGATGTCAGTTTGCTCGCTGAGCTGGAGAGTTCATTTTCAGATGGTTCATCACTGTACTAGGGAACATTATCAGTGAGCCTCTGGTGAAGTGCTGGTATTATGTCCCACTTGCTATTTATGTGTTTAGGTTTCCTTGAGTCAGTGATATAATTTCCAGTATTGGTGATTTTATGTCGGGTTCTTTTTGTCAGAGAGTGTTCGATGGAATCAAAATCGATATGTTTGTTGATAGAATTCAGGTTGGAATGCTATTTTTCTAGGAATTCTCGTGCGTGTCTCTGTTTGGCTTGTCCTAGATGGATATGCAGACCCAGTCTAAATCGTGTACTTCCTCATCTATAAGTAAGGATACTAGTGATAGTGGGTCATGTCTTTTTCTTCTGGCCAGTTGTTCTTCATGTATCCAGGTGGCTAGTTTTCAGACTGTTTTTCTGATGTAGTGCTTGTAACAGTTCTTGCAAGGCTTATTCTTGCTTGAGCTGAACAGACAAATATGTGAACTTATTGCAGTGCTCAAAAGTATGAGAAAGAGTTGTAGAGTAAAACAGGAATACTCTGTTTCCGTTAGTTGGCATTACAGCATCAAGGAGTTCTAATTTCAAGCTTGTCAGCAAAAGAGCCAGGAATGAGATAATGAAACACTTCTTTATTGAGAGAGTTGTTAGGATTTGGAATGGAACTGACTGGGAGAGTTGTGGATGAACATTAAAAAATAGAACTGGATATGCATTTGGAAGTATGAATTTAACAGGCTGCAGAGATAGGGCTGGCAAATGGGAGGGGCTTGGGAGACATTCCTGGAGCTGATGCACACACTCTATCATGTGTCTGATGTGAATAAAATTCAGGATCCGATTATTTCCCATTGTAAATACTCACGAATATCTGATTATTTAGTGCAGCATAAGCATTTAAAATGCAACTACTGCAAGGTCAGCTTCATTAAATAATCTAATTATTGCTCAGAATATGAATATTTGAAATGTTGAATTCCAATTACGAAAACAAATCTGTCATTGCTTTGGCACAAATCTCTTTGAAAAGGTTTGACTTTTCACTGACACGATAATATGCTCATCGTTTTTGTTCACTGTCTGCATTTCAAATTAAATAACATTATTTCTAAAAGTTAAACGTTTTCAAATTATCGTTCACTAAAATTTGATAGCACAAATCATTTAGTTTGTTTAATATTCACAGAGCATGTTGATCTATAGCCATTTCTAATTCGCTGACAAATAGCTGAAGCTTGTACATTTCAGTGAGAAATTGAACTGATTGATTATATATAAATATATAAGAATGCTAATTCTATTTGATTATTCAATCGTTTGCTCACCCTGAACATGTAATCATTCAGAAGCTAACCACTTTCAAAATGTTGGAGTGACAATGCATTGTTTTGAATCCTGACATTGTGTGTGTAATTCTGATCACCAAAAGAGTTACATCCATGTTGTTTGTTTGATACAAAATAAAATGTACATTCTTTATTTCTGTGTTAGAAAATCTTGACAGGAGTTTATATTTTTGTTCCATAAATATAGAATCAGCCTAATTCTTTTCAGAGATTATAGTTCAGTCGAATAATCATAGTTGACGTCTTATTTTTGCGCAATTCACGAAACATAGCAAACATCTGATTAATACATGGGTCACCCAACAGATTGTATCTGAAGAAAACAGCAGCAAATGACAAGTCTAGAATTACGTTAATGACTGAACTTGGCGGAGCCTGTCTGGTGTAGGACACGTCACATATTGCACTGGCATTCAGTTGAATGGAACAATGAACAACATAACTGGAAGTTTTGGCTAACGCCCCTCCCCAGCTTCCTAATCTCACTCAGATCACTCCCTCACACATTTAACAATTGAAAAGAATCCAGAGGCTGGGTGAAACATAAAACACATAACAGTACAGTTTAGTGCAAACCCTTCAAGCCTTGACGTCCTGCCGAACTTTTATCCTACTCGAAGTTCAGACTAACTGACATACCCGTCATTGTACTATCATTCATGTGTCTATCCAATAGTCACTTAAATATCCGTAATGCAGTTGATTCCACTAACGCTGCTGGCAGTGCATTCCAAGCACCCACCACTCTCTGTTTAAAGAACCTACCTCTGACATCTCCTCAAACCTTCTTCGAATCATACTAAACTTATGCCCGCTCGAGATAGCCATTTCCACCCTGCGAAAAAGTCTCTGGCTATGAACTCTGCCTATATCTCTCATCATCTTATACACGTCTATGAAGTCAACTCCCATTCTTTATGGCTCCAGCTCCCTCAACGCTTCTTTGTAAGACATGCCATCCAGTCTCGGAAGCATCCTGGTAAATCTTCCCGGCACCCTCTCCGAAGTCTCAACATCTTTGCAGTAATGAGGCGACTAGAACTGAATACAATATTCTAAGTGTAGTCCCAAGAGAGATTTTTGGCGCTGCAGCGTAACCTTGCGGCTCTTAAACTCAATCCCTAGCTAATGAAAACACTATACATCTTAACAACCTTATCAGCTTGGGTGACAACATTGAGGATCCTATGATATGGACCGCACGATCCCTATGGTCCTCCAGTCTGCCAATTTTCCTGCCTTTAAACCTGTATGCTGCATTCGAATTCGACCTTAAAAAATGAATCACTTTACACTTATCCAAGTTGAACTCCATCTTCCATTTACCAGCCAATCCTGTCAATGTCCAATTACAACCTAAGACAGCCCTTAACACTATCCATAACTCTAACATCTTTATTACATTGTAAAACTTACTAAAGCACCCTTTCACTTTATCATCCAAGTCATTTGTAAAAATCGCAAAGAACAGCAGTCCCAGAACCGATTCCTGAAGAACGCTACTGGTCAACCAACCTCCAGGATGAATCCTTTCCATGTTCTACCACCATCAGTCTTCTACAGGTCAGACAATTTGTATCCACACACACAGGTTTCCGTTTCCTTGTACCCCATGCCTCCTTACTTTCTGAATGAGCCGATCTTATGGGAACTTTATCAACCATCTTGCTAAAATCCATATACATCACATCCACTGCTCTACCTTCATCAATGTGGTTGATCCCATCCTGAAAGAATCCAATAAGTTCCTTGAGGCATGATTGTCCTTCAAAACGCCAAGCTGACTATCTCTAATCAAACTATCACTTTCCAAGTAATCATAAATTCTGTTTCTCAGAATCCTCTCCAATACTTTTCCCAATACAGAAGTAAGACTGACTGGCCAGTATTTCGCAGGATTATCCCTATTGCCTTTCCTGAACAAGGGAATAACTTCTGTCACCCTCCAATTATCAGGCAATACTTCAGTGGACAGTGGGGACGCAAGGATCATCTACAAAGGCGCAGCAATCTCTTCCCTCACTTCCTCTCGTAACCTCGGGTGCTTCCTGTCTGGTGCAGGGGACTTATCTATCCTTATGTTTGTACTTCAATCAGTCTGTACTCACCTTACTTTGTCTACCCCCTGTCCAAACAACTGATTGACTGCTTTCCATTTCAGGGCTATATACAGTGCTGCCCTCCTGAGCAAGTAACTTTCCAAATTTCCCATGGAATGGAAAAAATGTGAATGCACCAATGTCTTCCTGATGAAGGGACTGTGCTCAAAGTTTTCACTCTCCTGCTCCTCGGATGCTGCCTGACTCGCTGAGCTTTACCAGCACTATACTTTTCGACTCTGATCTCCAGCATCTGCAGTCCTCACTTTTTCCATTACTGAGGGCTGACCCCTCTACACACTAAGCAAAGTAAGTTATTTGGAGCTGACCGTTCAGTTCTGGAACGTTGCATTTGATTAACACATAAATTAAAAAAGAAATTACAATTCAACAATTATTCATTCAGTCCCAGAGTTACAGTTTTAGTTCATGGAAAGGCAGTTTGATAACAAACAGTAAATGACTGAAGAACTGCGAGGTACAGAGTATTCCGTGTTCTATATTCCAGGCTGGATGTCCTTTACCTTAATGTTGGGAATATTATCGGACCGACAGGTGTGATAAGGGAATGAGATGACATTTTTGCAGTGTGACATTTTTGTCATCACAGAGATGTGTTTGACGGTGGTCAGGGCTGACAACTCAATATTCTGTGGTACAAGAACTATGGGCAGCACAGGAGAAGGGTAAAAGAGAAGGTGGCGTTGCCTTATTAATTATGGAGTCAATGACTGCAGTTAGCTAGCATCATATCTTGGAAGGGTATTCAAATGACGCTTTGTGGGTTGAGGTTAGGATCAAAACGATGACAGATGCACTGCTGGGGATATATTACCGACTCTCAGATAAAAGAAAATACAGCAGCAGATATACAATCAATTCACTGAGGTGTGTAAAAACAATAACAGGATTATTATATTTAGACATTTCAATTCCAAATATTCATTAGGACAGTGATTTTTTTAAAGAGGGGAAGATGACTTGACATTTATTCCAGAGAGACTCTTATATCAACATGGAGCAGATACAACGATGGGCGGGGCAGTGCATAGGCGTGACTGTGGGGAGCGAAGCCAGTCAGGTTGGGGAGAGCATTGCAGGACCAGTCAGTGACCGAGACTCAAGCATTTTTAGCTTGTTAAGGAAAAGACCAAAAGAAAAAGGCTTGAAATTTAAAAATAATTTGGATGATGGAGGCAGATCTTACCAAGAGAAAGACAGGATCTGGCCACAGTACAGTTACTTCTGGGTGAAACTGTAACAGAACAGCGTATAGGTGGGGGGTGGGGATCACATGCTCACAATGGAATTGATGAGAGTGTCACCACAACATGTTACACCAAAGATGAAATGTAGGAAAACCAGCCCGGAGAGCCTGGGATATCTACACATATTCAGAATGGAATTAACAATGAAAGAGAAGCTTAAAACAGGCAGAAAGGGAGCAGGTCAATGGAGGTCCCAGAAGAGGAGAGAACGTGAAGGTCTAAACTCAAGAAAGTAAGTAAAAGAGCAAAAAGAGGGTGGGGGTGCAGCGGTGATAAACATATTAGTGGGCAGTATTTTCAAGACTCCAAAGACATTTTATCGGTTTATTCAGGGTAAGAGGGATAACAAGAGAAAGAATAGGGAGTATTAGGATCCGAGGAGGCAACCTGTGCATCGAGCCAGAGAATATGTCAAAGACCTATTACATATTGGTCTTCAATTTGGAGGAGCAGTTACTGTATTCAATGTCTGTTCCTGACAGTGTGACCTTGAGCAAATTTACACAGAAGCTGAGGAAGAATTGGAAGTTGGTGTATGATAAAATGTGGCCAATTCACTTGATCCGGATGAACTGTATCTTAGACTGATGTGGAAGATGAGGGAGGAGATTACAGGTTCTTAACCGTTGTGTTTCTTTTTTTTTAGTTTTGCCTCTGGCCACAAAGTTGGTATTATCGAACATGATAACATCTAATGTAGGTTTAACTTCCACACAGAGTGCTAGAAAAAAAGCCATGGGATTAAAGACCACCAAGTCTCACATCAGTGGGAGGGAAACATTTGCAGAAAATTGAGATAGCTGTTGAGGAATGATCACTAAATATGTTCAAGGCTGAGATGGACAGAGTTTTAAACAAGGGTTACAGGGAAAATGCTGGAAAATGGAATTGAAGGTTATCAGAATAAATGTACCCTAATTGAAAGGAAAAACAGAGTCAGCGAGCGGATGGGCATTATATCGCTCATATGTCTAATGGTAAACCTTTTCAAATAGCCTGTATTCACTGGAACACCAGCATCTCTCCCTCCAGAATGAGACACAGTTTGGAAAGCAATCAATAGATTCAAGGAATTCACAAATGCAGTATTAATAGTCAGAAAAGATCAGAGGACTGCGACAACGTGGATTGGCTGTCAGGGTGAATATTTGCATCTGCGCAGTCACCACGACGAGAAAGAAAACCTCAGCAAGACACTCTCCAAGTCCAAGTATGGGTCTGGTGTCAAGGGGTGCTTAAGTCCCAAACAATGCATCACTGCAGTGTTTCCCTCCTGCCTTAACCAAAACTAAATGTGGAGTGGTCTATTGACGTGCTGTTAGTGGCAGAATAGGTAGTAATGCTTTGGATCCAGAGGCTTTGGTGAGCAGAGGCTCAGCAAAAGGTACAGGTTAGCTCACGTAAGGTCTTTTTAATGCTAGTTTGACAACAGTTGAGATGGCAGTTAGGGCAGTTGCACGTTCCACCTGCGGGATGTGGAGCTCAGGGAGATTTCCTTTGTCCCTGATGACTACACGTGTGGGCAGTGCAATCAGCTGCAGTTCCTGGGAGACAGTGTTCAGGATCTGGAGTTGGCTGTTCTCCGGATCATCCAGATACAGAGCACTTCAGAGGTAAGAGCTTTAGTGAGGTGGTCACACCAAAGTCCCTCCCTTAGCCGTGTTTCTTTAAAGACTGTCATATCCCAGTCCCATGTAAAGATCTAATTCATGAGTTCGTCATCGTTACCTGTCAGCCGTGTTGCATTTAAATAAACGCAATTTAATCCAACAGGTGTTCCTTGCTTCCTGTCGTGTTCCAGGCAGAGAGTAGCTGGACGACAACCAGGAATGGGGAAGGGAGTAGGCAGAGAGTGCAGGAATCCCCTGTGGCATTCCTCTCGAAAACAAGTATACCATTTTTGATACTGACTTTGTGGTGTTGGGAAATGGGTGTTAGGAAATGAACGTTTAGGGGAAAGCAGCAGTAGCCAGCATAGTTGCATTACGACTGGGTCTGGGGAGCAATGGGAAAGGACAATGGTAAACAGGGTCTTAGAAATGAGAGATTCTGTGGCCTCAAACGGCAAACCAGGATGGTGTGTTGCTTCTCAGTTGTCAGTGTCCAGGATGTCTCTGAGTGTCTGCTGGAGTTGGGGGGCGTGGGGGGTGGTGTGAACTGTTAGAAGTCATTGTGCACGTTGGCACAAATGACACAGGTAGACATAGGAATGTGGTCCTTCAGAGTGATTACTGAGAGCTCGAAGAAAAGTTAGAAAACAAGACCTTGACAGTCACCTGATGACTTCCATTGTCATGAGCTAGTGTGGGTAAGAACAGGAAGATATGGCGGATACGTATGTGACTAAAGAATTGGTGCAGGGGGTGGGATTCATATTTTTTGATCATTAGGAGCTTTTCTGTGACAGAGTTGACCTGTTCAAGAGGGACTGGTGGCACATGCACTGGACGGGGGCCCAATATCTTGGCAGCCAATTTTGCTCGTGCTACAAGGGAGTGTTTAAACGAGATTGGCAGGAGGTGGGACCCTCGAGATCAGGGAGGCAAGTGTGAGGCTGGAAGGAAATACAGTATTCAGAAATAGTACGTTGAGGAGACAGACCAGGCTGGAACACGATAGGGAGCAAGGAATGCCTGTTGATTAAATTGCATTTATTTCAATGTGAAAGAGCTGACAGGTAAGGCCAATGAATTCAGGGTGTGGATAGATACTTGGCACTGGATAGTCTAGCTATTACAGAAACATGGCTGAGGGATGGGTAGGACTGACCTTTAATTTAAAGGGATAAATGCATTAGGAGGGACAGAGATGGTGGAAAGTGGGAGGGGAGTAGCATTTCTAATCAAGGGGTGTAGAAAGCTTTGTGGGTGGAACTAAGAAATAAGAAGCGGATGGTGACTTTATTGGGGTTGTAATATAGGCCCCCAAACTGTCAACAGGAATTACAGTAACAAAACTATCTAGCGAGTTTGGGGAGACTTGCAGGGAACATTCGGGTTGTCACAATAGGGGTTTTAATTTTTATAACACAGACTGGAACTGCCAGAGCATTAAGGGATTTGATGGGATGTGTCAGGAAAGTTTCCTCCAGCAGTATATAGAGGGTCCTAATCGGGAAGGGGCAATATTTGTCATACTCTTACGAAATATATCAGGATAGGTGAGTGAGGTGACAGTCGATGTGCACTTTGGGACCAGTGACCATAGTTCTGTTAATTTGCAAAAAGTTATGGAGAGGGAAGAAATTGGTCCATAGATTCAAGTTCTAAATTGGGGCAAGGTTAATTTTGATAGACTCAGACAGGCGTTTGCAGGAGTTGATCAGAGTAGTCTGTTTGCAAGCAAAGGGACCGCAAGCAAGCGGGAGCTTAAGATCTATATGTTCCTGTGAGGATGAAAGGAACGTTGACAGGAATGAGGAACACTGGATAACAAGAAATGTTTAGGCTTTGACCAAACAAATTGTGGAGGCGTGGCTCAGGTAGAGGCAGCTTGGATCACGGAAATCCCTGGAGGTGTACAGGGGATATCGGAGTTTACTGAAGAAGGAAATTAGGAGTGCGAAAAGGGGGTATGAGATAACCTTGACTGAGAAGATCAGGGTGAATCAAAAGAGGCACTTTAAGTATATTAAAGGAAAATCATTAACTAAAGAGAGAATAAGACCCCTCAAAGACCAAAGTGGACATGCATGTGTAGTACCATAAGAGATAGGCGATGTCCTCAACAAATATCTCTCCTCTATATTTACAGTGGAGAAAGATATGAATATATGGGAATTTGGGGAAATTAGTGGTGATATCTTAGGGACAGTCTGTATCACAGTAGAGGAGGTAATTGATGTACTAGAATCTTTGAAGTTGGAGAAATCTCATGGTCCTTACCAGATATATCCAAGAACACTGAAAGGGGCCAGAGAAGAATTTGCGGGGGCCGTGGCTGATAATTTTGATCATCAGTTATCACAGATGAGATCCCAGAAGACTGAAGGATAGCAAATGTGCACTTAATCAAGAAGGACTGAAAAAATAAAGCATGGGAAATACAGACCAGTCAGCTTAACATCTGTGGAAGGTAAATTACTTGAGAAGATTAGGAAGGATAAGATGTACATGCATTCGGAAAACGGTTTGATTAGGAATAGTAAGCATGGCTTTTTGAGTGGAGGTTCATGCCTGAAGAATTTGTTAATTTTCTTTGATGACATGACCAGGAAGGTTGACTAGGGCGGGCCAGTAGACGTCCAAATGTGAGGTGCTGGACAAGAACAGCAGATCAGGCAGCATTGGAGGGGAAGGAAAATCGATGTTTTGGCATATGCCTATCATCAGGAATGTCCAAGATTTCGATACTCCTGCTTCTTGAATGCTGCCTGACCAGCTAGGCACTCCCAGTGCCACACTTCGCAACTCTGATCTCCAGCATCTGCAGTGTTCACTTTCTCCAAGGGTGGTAGATCTGGACTATATGGATTTCAGTTACACCAGAACAGGATGAGGCTTTTCAGCCCCTGGAGTATGATATACAGTTACAGGAGGAGGCCAATCAGCCCTCAAGGCAATAGAACTAGACCCATTCTGGATCATGCAGCAACATGATCAGGCTATTCAGCTACTTGAAGTCAATAACACAGGAAATGGAAGAGGCAACAAAATGACTGGCCTATGGGGTACAGTGGAATAACACCAGGCTATATAGCCTGTAAAGCCTGCCCTTCCCTTCAATAAGGTCAGGGCTGATCTCTTCCGGCATTAATTTCTCTTCTCTGCCCAATTCTTTGTAGCCCTAACTCCCTGATGTGTCAAGATCCATTAACACCATTCTGCTCCCCAAACATTTCAGAGATGTAGCTGTCTGAGATAGAGAGGCCAGAATAGTCACTACCCTCTGAGAGAAGGAAACAGTCCCCACGGATCTACCTTGACTTTTGACATGAACAAAATATATGAGCACAGTATCAGAGTGACTGGCCCTGACATCACGGCAGGGCGTGACTGAGGAATGTGTCAAGGAAACTGAATAACATTGAACCTAATGGGAATCAGTTGTAAACTAGCAAGTGGTTGGGCCATTCAGGACACCATGTGGCTGGTGCAGATCAATCCTCTCAGTCCCTAGATATCTATGTTGGCGATCTTCAAGGTAGCTTCCTCGGCACAAACATCTTCAGCTGGTTCATCAACGTCTTACCCTCCATCATTAGATCAGAAGTGAGGATGCTCAGAAAATATCGCATAAAGCATCAAAACCTGGTCAACATTCCAGCTCATGCTGTTAACGTCTAGGTAACATTAGTGTAACAGTACTACTGGACCCTGAACATTTCCAAAGAACTAAAAAAGAGCAGCTCATTCTGTATCTCAAGCTGGTGTCACTGAAATGTGAGAACACCATTCAGCCCATTGAAGCTATTGGATAAGAAGAGGCACAGCCCATTTACTATCTCTTAGCTATTGCACAAGAAGAGTTTAAAAAAAACTACAAATGTTGGAATGCAGGAGACTGGAAGAACGCAATAGGCCAGGCAGCATCAGGAGAAGAAGTCCACTCCTTGGGCATAAGCTTTCTTCATGACTGGGGTGGGGGTAACGGTGTGTACAGATAAATAGTCGAGGTGCAAGAGTAGGAGGAGGCGGTGTGGTGAAGTGGGAAACACAGGTAGAGGGTACCACCGGGTTGGTCAATGGGAGGAATGAATCCAGTTGACAGCTGGAAGATGGGTTGATCAGAGGAAAGGAAGGAGGAGAGGCTGGCAAGGGAGTCGGGGTATTGGAAGGGAGGTTATTAGAAATTGGAAAACTCAATGTTGAGTCTCCCGGGCTTTAGGCTGCACCGGTGGAATATTCAATGTTCCTCCAGATGTGCTTTTGTTCGTTGTGGCAATGGAGGAGGTCAAGGATGACCATGTCGGAAATGGAGTGGGAGGGGGAATTGAAATTGGAGGTGATTGGGAGGTCAAATCTGCCCTTACAGGCCCAGCTGAGATGCTCAGCAAAGCATTCCATTTAGTTTACATTTGGTCTCCCTGATATAGAGAAGACCAGATCAGTAGCACTAGATACAGTTAACGAGGTTGGATCCCATCACCTGACACATCTTCCACAAGGACCAATCACTTCACTAATTTTAGTTCGTCCCACACTCCCCGCCAAACCCGCCAATCCTCACTGGCAACTGACCCTGCAGATGAAAAAAATGCATCACCTGCTGGAACACCACCTCCCTCATCTCATCCAAGGCCCCAAACAGTCCTTCCATGTTAATCATAGGTCACATGCCTCTCCTTCAACCTAGATTACTGCATCAGGTGCACCTGATGTGGTCTTCTCTCCATCGGGGAGAGCAACGTAAACTAAGGGCTCATTTCGTCGAGCATCAAGACAGGGCCCACAGCGGCCGACCTGAACTCCCAGGCACCACCCATTTCAATTCCCCTTCCCAATTCCTTTCCAACGTGACCTCCTTGGCCTCCTCTGTTGCCACAGTGAGTCAGACCGCAAATTGGACGAACAACATCTTACCTTCTGCCTGGTTAGCCTACAACCTGGAGGACTCAACATTGGGTTCTCCAATTTGGAATAACCTTTCCAACCATGGACCTACTCCCTTTCCAGTCCCGCCTTCTCCCTTCCATTGCACCTTCTAGCTCCCAACCGGATTCATCCCTCCCATCGACCAACCAGGTTGCACCCACCACTTGTGTCTACTTATCTGCTACCTCACCATCCTGCTCCTCTCCCCACCCCAACCACTCCCTTCCCTCTTTATCTGCAGTTCCCCCTACCCCCACTCGCAGTCCTGAAGAACGGGTATATTTGAAATGTTGACTTCTCTACCTCCTGATGCGGCCTGACTTGCTGTTTCTTCCAGCCTCTTGTTTGTTTAATGTTACACAGGAAGATAAGGAATCTAGTCAGCACAACACGCAGGTAAGCAGCTGCCACCGGTCACCCAATAATGGACCTCTTCCCTGGAACGAGGAAGAGGACATTCAGCCACCCGAGACATTGACAAATGAACAGAAGAAGCCATTCAGCCCGTCCAAACTGTTACACTGAAATAGGAGGATGTAATTGATGCTGCAACACTTCAAACTAATGAAGCAGAGGCTGCACAGACAGATTGCTCCATGTTGTGCCTCCTGGCTCCTTTGCTAATGTTTCACACGTGTTACATGAACATGATTTGCTGATGGTAAGGAGGCACACCGGATGGTTTGTGACACATCTCAAGGAGGCATCTTCCATCTCCGAGAAGACAAGACTAGTCTTCTGTATGGATGTCAGAAGCGTTTGAGAATGACCAACCCTGTCAGAATGTGGCTGCTGACAAGTTTGTGAACAACATGATGCTCAGTGCAGGGTCTCACTACAACCGTGCGTTGACACGGAGAGAGTTTGGTCAGAGCCTGGAGCTGTCTCTCAGCAACATGGGGGCTCCACAGGGACATCTAAGCTATCACAGAGTCATAGAGTTCAAGGTGCCCTTTAGCCCAAACTGGACCATTCAGACTAAAATGTCCATCCATGCTAACTCCATTTTCCTGTACTTGGCCCATGTCCTTCTTAACATTCCCTATCATATATTTGTCCAAATGAGAAAACATAAATTGCGGGAAACACGGAATATTTAACGGTATCCATGCTTAGTTTTGAAAATAATGAATATTGGTCCATAACGCTCAAGTTTTATTGCAATCACATTTTATTCTTTTTTCGCATTACAGATTAAGCACTCGTTTCCTTCACACTCTCCTTGTGGTACCTTCAACGCAGGGATTACTCTGGCGCATTGCCTGTATTCTGTCTCATTATGGCAAGGAGATCATTCCTCATAAAGGAGAGAAAATCTGTTCACAGCGTCCCAAGTACCGTTTCAATATCACTTTACAAATTCAGTAAGGTGTCTTCATACTTATACTTCCACCATTTTGCAATGAAGGACACTATACATTTACTGGGCTGATTACCTACTGCTCCGTATGAATTCTATCAGTGGCTCATGACCAAGGACATCCACCTCCTTTTCACCAAGAACACTTGCCATCATCTCACCTTCGCATAAATACAAACTGGGAAGGATCGTATGTTTTGCCAAATCATTTTGTTGCCTTGAAAAACGCTATGCTTTAAGCACAGCCACGCCAACAACAACACCACCCCTGCCATTGGAGATGGTTGCAGATTCTGCGGAGGTGATGGCCTCGCTGTATTTTCTCTGAAATAATAACCCAGAGACTCAGGTGATAACCGAGACCCTGGTTTCGAATCCCACCACGGCAAATGTTGGAATTTGCATTCAATAAAATATCAGGAATGGAGAATCTAATGAAACCATTGTGTTTGTCCTGCCTGGAACACAAATGCACTTCAGAGAAGGAAATCTACTGTCTTCACCCGGTCGGACTTACATGTGACTCCAGACCACAGCACTGTGGTTAACACACAGTTGTAGTTTGAAATGGCCATGCCAGCCGCTCCGTTATATCACTCACTAAAATTTTCAAATAAATGAAACCAGGCTGACCACAACACTGACTACTTACAGCTCACAGGCTGCAGTGGGTCAGGGAGGCGGCTCCCCAACACCTTCTCAAGGACAATCAGGAAAGGAATTAATTACTGGCCCAACATCCCATTACTGAATAAATGAAGATGATGACACTCAAGGAAGAGAGACAAAGGGACATAGCTCACTTCAAACTGGGACATGGAGGTACACCTCACATAGGCATGCATTTCAGTAATATGGGAACAGGAGAAAAATAAATAAGATTAGTCTGGACTATTATTTCCACTCCAGCTAATCATCAACAGTCCCTCTGTTTGTTTCTTTCTCTCTACCTCTCTCTTTCTCTATCTATTCAACTCACTCCTTCTCCCTTTCACAACAGCCATCCCTGTCATCAACATCAAACACACTATTTCCCAGCTGCATTCGGTTCAGATGTATGGTGATTGGACGCAAAACTTCACTTCTATTTTTCTCTCGACCTGACGCTGCCAAATCTGTTCAGTTTGTCTGGCACTTATTTGTTCCTTTTGTTTCTGATCTCTAGATGCATTTTGTCCCTCTACCTTTCATGGGATGTCTGCATCACTGACAGAGCAGCATTTGTGGACCTAACTAAATGCCTTTTACTGTGAGGCCATTCCTTAAGGTATTGGGTCAGTCGTCAGTCTTAATTCAGACCGGGCAATAATGTGAGATTTAATCACCAAAGGACAACAATGAAATAGATAAACTTATTGACAAAGTGCTGGTGGGATTATACAAGTAAAATTCACTTTTATTTCCAGTTCCTGTCATTTGAATTTAAGTTCTGTCATCATCTGTGGTAGGATTTGAAACAGTGTCCACAGTGTAGTTACCTGGGCCACTGAATTACGTGGCCAGCGACATTACTACTCTGACACCGTGTCCCTGTCATGAATTTACTTTACAGACAAGAACAAGATTTTGATGGAAACATTTGTAACGGAAAGAGTGATTAGAAGAGAACAGGAACCATAAAGTCTGACTTTTACCAAGGTATAGATAATGGTTTATTTAGCACTCACACTGACGTCAAGATAGGGTCTGGCGCTACCATGGAGCTGGGAGTGAGTAGCTTTGGTGATGGAGAGAATACCAAGACATAAATCAATTCGGGGAAAATAGGTACTTTGTGATTGTGAACAGTCTTGTTTTCAGATGTTTGTGTGTGCGGGGGTGTGGGCGGTTCTGAAATTTGTGGGTAACGAATGCGTTTGCATTTGAAACTGAAGACAATAGTTTCAGTATTTACTAAATATAGATAACAGAAATAGCACAGAAGTTCACCATGGGATTATTAAATCGATAGTGATGGGGAGACTTACCAGGAACACCAACAATAGCGAGCATGGGATAGTAACCAGCCTGAATAATCAGCAGTACACCTAATATCCGAACTGGTATTATGTGCCAATACCAGGAAAGATACAAAAGACCCCAAGATAAACTCCTGTCCATTGTTGCAGCATTCCAGTCTATTTTCCTTATATTCTGAACCATTGATGCGTCATTCCAGTCGACTGTTCTCAGATTCTGATCCATTGTTGGCATATTCTAGTCTAATGCTGTCAGATTCTGATCCACTGTTGAAACATTCCATCTACTGTTCTCAGATTCTGGCCCATTGTTGGAACATTGCAGTCTATGGTTCTCAGATTCTGATCTCTCCTTTCCCTGTCGCTGCAACTGATGATCCTTGTCAGTGTTGCTGGTGATACATCTGCATCAATAATGGGATAAAGCATTGGAAGAAGCCCCGTACAAATAGAAGAGGAAAACTATCCAGTGACATAATTAGGATCCATGGAGACTGACATCAATCACAGTCATTGAACAAACAGATCCAGATAACTCCTTTTGGAATACGACTTTCAGTTCAAAATAACAACTGGATTGAATTGAATGTTGACATCGCTGGCTAATGGTCACATCTCCCATTTCCATTTGCTCTCGTGAAGTTAATTGTGAGGGAGAATTATTGACGTTTTCTTATCGCGGGTTAGATGATTCTGCTGTGTTATTCATTTGCAATACTGTAACCACCTGAACGCTCCACCATGACCATCCCCAAAAAAAAATCACAATCTATATGTGGTTTCCATGCTGGCCTCTCCTTGACTAGAACAGGCGCCAAGCAACAGATTCTCAGTGGATATATTTGCCCTGACCATACACAGGAAGTGTGGATATGTCTGGACATTCCACTCGTGACAATGCTGAATCTTCAACACACAATATGATTGAGCACTGTTTTATGTAAACTAACAAACACCTTAATACATTATATTGGCTTCAAAGCGGCAAGACTTACAGTTTTGGAATTCAGTCCAAAGCCAAATGTGGCATGTTCTCACAAAGCTAGTCCTTTTACAGGGTTATGTTGTCCTTGGTTTTTTTGAAAGAGGGTCTAAAGGACCCAAGATTCCAATATGTCAGAATTTTGAAAGGTTCGTTGGGGTCCTTTTGTTAATACCGAACAGATAATGCCTCATCCAAGAAGCCTTTCAAGTCTCTAAACAGTACCCTGTATAATCAGGAGGACCTGTCCAGCTCCCTAGGTAGACAGGTTGGATCAGTTGAGTCAGGGTCACTGGACGCTCTCTGCCTCCTTCTGCCCTTCCGAAATTATAACCTGTAAGCAGTTGTGTCAGTTTTATTCTTGGTGCGAAGGCGTTTTGTTTATTGGGATTGTTGCAAGTATATCGGAACAGCATCCTTAAATCGGGATAGCCTGTCAGGTTCGGATACGATACCTTATTCAGGTATTCTATTTTCGGTTCGTTATGTTTAATTTGGTAATTTAGCAAATAAATGTCATTTGTTTAAAACTCGGCAGTCTGACCAGCTAATTCACTCTCGGAATATCAGCTATACACTAACCTTCAACAAGTAGCAAATTTATCGTCCGGCTACCTGCTTAAAATGTTTTGAGGGTTCGGGTCTGGTCCATAACAGATGAGGGGCCTTCGCGGAATTTCGACAGCGAGTGGCAGGTGATATTGTCTCTTATTTCGTGTGTTGATTTGGTGAGTAAACAGACCTTCAGATAGCAATGGTTCCTGCAGGAACAAAGCTTGTTTTGGAGGTGGAGGAAGTGACCTTGGGGGTTTTACAAAATGCACATAAGTCCAAGCCGCAGGAATTAGTAGACAAAGGGAGTGAAAGCTACGCTCTGATGTGAGGAACGATGAGATGAATGCAGCAGTAGCTCAGCATTCCAATTTGCTGGAAACTCCATCAGGATCTGTGGAGATGACTAAACTTCAATCGCAAAAGAGGCAGCTTGAGTTGGAAGCAGAGGTGAAGCAGTTTGAGCTACGACTAAAATCAGAAGAGGAAGAAAGATAACGAATAGGTTTAACAGAGGAAAGAGAAAAAAATAGCTTCAGCAGGAGAGAAAGAAAAAGAGGGAGCATTTGAGCTTCCGAGGTGGACACTTAGAATGGAAAGTCAGCTGAAAAGGATGAGGATGAAGGCTGAAGGTCAGCTTAGCGAGGTACAGACTGAAGATGGGTAAACCCATGGTGAGTCCAAAGCCTGGTGAGAAATGTGTTTCAGTATATTCACAGCCTAGATTAATGAGGAGGGAAGTGGCTAAAGAATTTCAGTGACCAGTGACCATGTAGGTTTTGTTGACCCAAACAAAACTTGTAGGTAGAGCTAGTGAGGTATGTGCAACACTATCAGAGGAGGGATCTGGGGAGTATGAGAAGGGGAAAATGTACATATGAGCATGTGCCAAAAGCCTACAGACAACGTGAGGAATATAAGGAAGGATCCTGGTCGAACCCATATTGAGTTTGAAAGAATCAAACAAAGTAACTTTGATAGATGGATAAG